>NC_056749.1:158151220-158226220 GCF_019279795.1 Protopterus annectens
TGCTGTTTAACGTGTTGTAAGCTGGAATGATGAATGTTACACGTCAGGGTGTGGAGCTGTACAGCCATGATGTTTTATAGCTGTTATTAACACTGACTGATAGTGGTCTCCATAATGTATTCTGTTTGTGTTCTAGGTGTCTATGTGTCAGCAGAATGTTGGTCTGCTGTCCTTTCCTACGAGGGGTGTGGCACTGTGGTGACACATTGACTGTGTCATATCCCTGGTACAGTTGAACACAAGTAACAGGTCTGTATAACAGTTACTGCATGTGCCACATGGCTGATAGGTCTGAGGGGTGCATACAGGTGAGTGCATGGTGAGTGCATAGTGTGATTATCAACTTAACCTGTTAACATATATTGCACAGTATAACAGCACACTAAGTGGGGGGTATGCACAACAATAACCCCAATGCGGGTGGCTGTGTCCACAATAACCACACACAACTATATGTACCAACTCCAGTATCACTGTACATCTGTACAGTGGGGAAGAGGGCATTTACACATCCACTACTTGTTTTGATGGAATGAATTCCCATGAGATGATTGCTCATGGGACATATCTTCTGCAAACTTAAGTAGATCCCTGCACATACACACACACTTACTTGGCAACACTGATAGTAGAACCCCTACCGAGGTACTTATTGCTACTAATGTGTTTGGCCTTAATTGCACACACCACAGAGCTTTTAGAGTGAGGTGTGCCCCGAGTTACCTGTTAAGTGAAGAACATCACCAGGCTTTGCACAGTATGGTAATGGGGGATGTACTCAGTGTTAATGGACAATGCATAGTTTGACATACTGTCATATACACATTGACAAACACATACAGTCATAGACACATTTGACAGACCTGGGTTTAGCAGTGCTAACTACCTTGTCAGTGAGTACATACTGTTACAGAGATTTTGCATACAGCACATGCATCATTGGGCTGGATAGCATAATCAGTTACCTGTATGGTTGATGGTGACAGCGGTCCTCATACAGTAGACCTTGGGACATGTACTTGGGGACCATGTTGTAAAGACAGTATACCCAGCACTCACACCCCACACTGGATATTGTACTCACTGAAATCCATGGTAATGCTCTGGCATACCCACAATCACACATTGACCAGGACTGCAATACAAACTCTTGCCTATCTAATCAGTGCTACTACAGGGATATGCATTTACTGCACATGCCACAGAGATAGTATGGTGAGGGTTTGTCATGGGTCTCCTAATGTCAGCAACATTACCATCCCTTATAATGTATGGCAAGGTTTGGTGTATTTGCAGAATGTGGCCTAAGAATGCTGTTTCCTACAAACATGTACACTCTCACACAACTGCACACACATAGCCACACACACATACTCACATTTGCCAAGACAAAGAGGGTAACCCATGCCTATCTACCCAATTGTAGAACATTGTTATGCTGGTACTCCCAGCTCCAGGTAGCCCATAGAGGGAAGAGTGTCACAAGGTACATTTAATGTGAATTACATCAGCAGCCCTTTCTAAGAATAGCAATGGGTGGTGTAGTGGGTGAGAAGGGCCTCAGAGAATTTTGAACTACAAGTTTACAAACACAGATACACTGTTATATTTAATAATGCACACACACATTTCTCAGTAGTGAGGTCCATAGGTGCAGGTGTTTCTAGGTGTGTACCAGGCTAATGTCCATGGAGAGATGAGAAGAGTAGGGCATATGAGTACACTGGTACTGTGCCACCTGATATTTGTCAGCAGGCCATCTATCAACTGATGCCACATGAGTGATCACCAGGGTGACAGTTAAATTCAACATCCACTCCTCTGTTTTTTGCTTGAAGAGGGGGAGTGAGGTGCTCCAATTGACATGTATGCAACATATATTTCAATACATGTCCAGTGTATGGCTTACGGACCTGTGCCCAAACATGTTCTGTTGACTGTGGTAGTCTGTTTGAGGTATCCATGGCATGTGGTGCATACAGAGTAGGGTTTCCTAGATGTGGCATTCATAAGACAGCTGGGCAAACATGTAAGAGTCAGTAAATCAGAGATTGCCTGTAAGCAGCCAAGATGAATACCTGACATCTGCACATCTGTACTGAGGACAGACAGAAAGTAGCTAGCCAACAGGTTATGCATTAGGATGAATGTTCTGACATACAGACGTCTGAAACTGATAGGTATGCCATTACTACATGACAGCAGTCCTCAATGACATGTCCTAAAAACATAGTAGCTTACAGTTAATATCAACATATCAGATCAATAGCCAATAGGAGAGGCATAAAAACATACAGGTCAAATAACAAGAACACGATAATCAATACTCAGAGTCCAGCTTTGCATACAGGGGTGTATGTTTCCAGTATTACAATCTGCAATCTACTCTTACTTGGAAAAGCACTGTTATAAGTACGAATGTAATGATGCAATACATGCATGTGTGACTAGATATAACCGGGGACACTACCCAAGTATGAAATACACACAAAGAGAAAAGATTCTGGCACTACCCATGTATACTCAGGTGTTCCATACAGTATACTCACACCCCTTGCTACTATAATGAGAGCACATAGAGGCATGTTATGTACATGGAAATAAATACACTAATTAAAGATGTCATTACCCTGCTATTTTATCAGATGTGAATGTGATCACTGGTTACCAGATCTGAGCTATGCATAGGAAGTGTAAGAATTACTTAAATGTAAATGCTAAGCAGAACTGCTCACTGGTAAGTGAAGCCTACATGGTGTAAGCGCCTATACGTTTAACTGTACCTTAGCAGTGCTTACCTTCACGCAAACCCACTTAATGCTGCTCATAACTGCTTTAACCACTCTGTATCCAGCAGTCCTTGTTCTGCCTAGCAACAAAATAAACAACCCTTGCATGACTTGAACCCAGGACCCTGTACACTACAGTCACAGCCGTTAACCACTATGCCATCTGAGCTGCAAAAATGTATGTTGTTTTTCAAATGTATTCTATAAGCAGCTGCAGTCCCTGGTGTTGTGAGCTCCCATTGTCTGTACATCACAACTACATAGTGGGTCCAGTTTGTTCCCCTGCCCATACTTGAGAGCACGGACACTCCAAAACTTAGAAACTTCAGAAAACTTGACTGCTAGTTGATCACCTCCACAGCCTCTCTGCTTCTATCCAGTGTCTGTACATCGCAAGTACATAGTGGGTCCGGTTTGTTCCCCTGCCCATACTTGATAGCATGGACACTCCAAAACTTAGAAACTTCAGAAAACTTGACTGCTAATTGATCACCTCCACAGCCTCCCTGCTTCTATCCAGTGTCTGCACATTGCAACTACATAGTGGGTCCTATTTGTTCCCCTGCCCATACTTGAGAGCACGGACACTCCAAAACTTAGAAACTTCAGAAAACTTGACTGCTAGTTGATCACATCCACAGCCTCTCGGCTTCTACCCAGGTGCTTACAACTGCTATTTTCAGCTACACACCACAAAAGTTTGTCCAATAATCCTTTCAGTAGCACTAGCTATTGCTTTGTTAAGCAAATGAGTATTTGAAGTGCCATTGGTTGAGCTTTGCATTGGTACTGGCAGCTGCACTGTATCCCCCTATGATTTCCAAGTTATTCTTACGTTTTTTCTCTCCTCCCCTATCATAGTGCTTAAATTAGGCTACATGTAAACTTATTTTAACTCCCCCTCCCCATTTTGTTAGTTACACTCCTTCCTTGTTAAATGTCTATCTTATCTCCCTAGTCTAAATTCTCCTGATTTCTGCCTGCTTCTTTTGACTTTTGTATTTCTCCTAATTTCTGCCTGTTCCTTTTGACTGCAGGACTCGCTCATATTTTACTTGCCTATCCTCCTGTTCCCAGGTCTCTGATTGCTTTTGTAGACTTATTTATTGCTTTGTCTGGACACTCTGCCCTTCCTCTCTCCTGCCTTCCATCTATATTCTTTACCCTTTAATAACATCCAGTTAATCTACTTTCTGTGTTTCCCACTACTGGTTATTTTTTCCCTAGCCTGCTCTCCTTCTCCACCCTATCCTGCTGTGCTTTTTTACCTTTCTATACCTCAGATTTTCTCCCTCTGCCTTAAATCCATACTCTTCTGCCTCTCTGTATCCTGACTCACCTCCATAGCTCACTAATTGTAGTCTCTCATTGCTGGTGTCGACCCACTCCATTCACCCTCGCTACACTCGGGCTCACTTCGCTTT
Organism: Protopterus annectens; assembly: GCF_019279795.1. Classification (NCBI taxonomy): domain Eukaryota; kingdom Metazoa; phylum Chordata; order Ceratodontiformes; family Protopteridae; genus Protopterus; species Protopterus annectens. Next base: position 158,155,434 of record NC_056749.1, read on the forward strand.
CCTCCCTCCCCCATTCCCACCCACCCCCATATCATTTATTTTATACCTAACCACTTGTCACCTCTTCCCCTTCCAGTTCCTCCCCAACACTGTACCTCACTTCCTGCCTCTATCAGAAAACTTCTCCCACCTCCCCCTCTCCTATTACAACTCCAATCAGACACACCTACAAATATCACCCTTGTATACATCCCACCTTTTCTTAAACTAATTAACATGTACTGCACACATCCAACCCAACTACTAAAAACATCCATCTACACGCTAATAGTCTTCAACCTACTCTTTCTTTCCAGTCTGTCCTCCTATCACACAACGTGATAACCATTCCCCATCCCCATGGCAAACAGAATCCACAGATAATCTTATTAAACTAAAAAACTTCCCTATAATCCCCATCTGACCTTACCACACCCCAACCTTTCCCTTACTCATGCCTGAAATCAACCATAAAAACTAACCCTCTCTCTTTACAAAAACAAGCCAAAATAATTCACAAATTTACCAGACTATCTACACCTACTCCAAAAACTCACTTTCAGTGGAGATGTCCACCCCAATCCAGGACCCAAAACACTAGTCAGCCCTAACTCAAATCAGCTAAATCCCCCCTACCACAGACCATCCTCATCTCCCTGCTTCCTAAACATTAATGCTAGAAGCACACTTAAGAAAATCCAGGACCTACATGCCCTATTGGCACTAATCAAACCAGGTATTGTTGTGTTAACTGAAACATGGCTCAAACCAAAACATCATGACAATGAGATTACCACCCCTGGCTACAATATTATCCACAAAGACAGAGTAGAGAAAAAGGGAGGTGGTGTTGCAATAATATTCCAAAACCAAATCACCATAGAACAACTAGATTACAACACCCAAGATGTCAAAGATGTGGAACTAATCCTTGCCAGATTAAAAATGAACTCCAATAAATGCATAGTTATTGCAGGTGGCTACATCCCACCAGGCAATAATATCACTCAAATGGAAAACCTACTTAATTGGATGTCCAACTCCATTCCACATGAAACCATACTATTAGGAGACTTTAATATTGACTGGCTCAACTGCTCCAGCCATAATCCCACTGCCTTTATAAACCTCCACAGGTTTACACAAACTATAACCACCCCCACTAGAATTGACAAAACATCCAATCACCAGTCCATCTTGGACTGGATCCTGGTATCTGACCACAGTCTTACACAGCAATCCGGTTGTCTTTGAGATACCCTAAGTGACCATCATCCTACCTACTTAATTAGGAACAAATCTCAAACCATCAGCCAACTTATCCTCAGAGTAGCTCATAACAAAAATTCTTCATACCTACTGACTTCATCAATGCATTAAAAAACTGCAACTGGACTCCCCTAAAGCAATTATCTCTAGACAAAGCAGTTGAATACTTCAACACAACCTTCCTAAAAATCCTGGACCAATATGCACCCTCCTGAACCATTACAATAAAAACTAATTATGCCCCATGGCTAAGAAATCCCATTAAAACTATAATGAAAGAATGGGACAACACCTGGCCTCAATATCAAAAATACAAAACCACTACCTTAAGACAAAATTACCTACAGCTTCAGAACAAAGCCAAAAAACATACCAAACTGGACAAATCTAACTACTGTCAAAACCTACAAGAAAAATATGCTCATAATCCCCAAAAAATTCTGGAACAGAATAGATTGTATACTGCACCCAGGAAAGTCCACTACACCAACCCCTGTGCTACCAAATAATCATGAAAACACACCCACACACATTAATAAATTCTTCCCTGAAACAGTCCAGCCCCTTGCAAATGCCCAAAATAATAGTACTACCCACCCCACACCAATAACTACCACAACCCACCCCAATACACAAAACAATACCCCCAGTTTTCAAATTCACCCAGTGTCCACCAAGGCAATTTCTAAACTCCTTAAGAAACTTCAACCAGCCACTCTAGCAGCTGATAAGCTACCAGCAGACTTCCTTCAAATATCAGCTGAAGCTATAGCCTATCCAGTCTCCATTCTCATTAACAGATCTCTGTCAGAATGCAAAGTATCAGCATCTTGGAAAACCTCCCATATCATCCCACTGCACAAAGGAGGTAACTCCTTAGAACTTACCAACTATTGCCCTATAGCTGTCTTATCACCGTTATCCAAAATATTAGAAAGAGTAGTTCATACTAAACTTATGCAATACCTCCATAATAGCAACCTTCTCTCCAAATCCCAGCATGGCTTTAGACGTTCCCACAGCACCACAACAGCATTATCATCATTTACCAACATAGTTAACACCACAGAAACAAGGGTCTATTTACTTCTTCCATATTCTTAGACTTGACATAGTAAACCACAGCATGCGTCTTGCAACTCTATCTACCCAAAATATAAGTCCCACCTCTGTTTCGTGGTTTAACAGCTATTTGTCAGATCAACAGCAAGCTGTCCTATGGCAAGACCTATTGTCCCCCCTGCTACCAGTAACTATAGGAGTCCCTCAATGGTCTGTCCTTGGCCCTCTGTTGTTTTTCCTATTTACTAACCAGATATCGTCATCCTTACCAATTGCCTCAGTAGTACAATATGCTGACAACATGACCCGTATATGTGCCGCACCCACCATAAGTGAACTACAAACCCTAACCCAGAACACCTTCACCCTAGCCAAAACCTGGTTCACTAACATCAAACTTCTTCTTAACCCTAAAAAAAAAAACTAATTCTCTTTGGTCTAGGTAGAGCTCCTCCCCTGAGCAACAACTTCATCATCAATTCCAAAGAAAACATTCAAATTAGTCCAACCACACATGCTTAACTGCTAGGCATAGAGATAGACAATAACCTGAAATTTGACATCCACATAGCACAAACCATCAAGAAAGTTAATAAAAAGCTAGGCCTCCTCTACAGGAACAAACAGTTTATGACTAAACATACCAAAGTCACCATCGATGTGAGTCATCTCCTATCTAACCTCCTCTATGCCAAACCGAACTAAATAAAATGGAATCTTGCTATAATATGATTCCCAAGTTTGTGTCTGATGCTTCTTACAGGTCCCATCACTGTCTATCCCTAAAACAGCTTAACTGGCTTGAGCTGCTTCATATACTCATGCTCAATCAACTCTATAGCTCACAAGCTCTACTACCTCCCAGAGTTAACCCCAGCACTTCAGCATTTAATACAGCCCCACATTCCCACTAGAGCTCTACGATCTAACAGCCATAACCTAATAACTGTCATCCAACATAAAAACAATGCTGGTAAATCTCTGTTTGCCAGCACCATTGCCAAAACCTGGAACACACTACCAATCCATATAACTTCTAGCACCTCCTTCAATCATTTCAAAAAACTCCTTAAAACCCACTACTTAACTAACTGGCTATGCTCATGTTACACTCCGGGTTAAATCTAATTGTGTCACATGTTCATATAAGTATAAACAGATTTGCCCTAAAAAGCTTGTAAACCCAGATACTGGTTAAAAAAAAACTTTATTTTTTTTTTAAGTTTTAGACTACGTACCTCAATGTTTTTACTATGTACCTCAATGACTGCCTACTGTACTGTCTAACTAAAACTGCTAACTTCTAACCTATTATTTATTAAAATAAATTATATGTTCTATATTTTGTTCTCTCATGTACTGCATTTTGTTGTACTGTGGAGCTTTTCTTCCCGGGCCTCCGCTGAAAATGGACCTGTGTCCAGTCGGACTTTCCCAGTAAACAAATGTAAATAAATAAAAAAATAAATAAAAATAAATCGTTCACTATTGAATAGTACTGAACAACTATTTTGACTACTACAATTGTTTAATACTTTTAAGAGTAAATGGTGTTGATTCAGTCATGTTCTTATATGTAAACATACACATCAGATTAATATGGTGGGATACATCTGAGAAGGTATATACAACACTCATGTTTACGCATAAAAGGATATAGACATATGTTTATACATACATATATATACAATACATATATATATATATATATATATATATATATATATATATATATATATATACACACACACACACACACACACACACACACACACACACACATACATATTCATACACACATATATATCTACATATCTCTCTCTCTATATATGTATTTATATATTTATATATGTGTGTATATTTCTATCTCTCTATAAATACATAAATATAAATAGATGTGTTTGCGTAATATATATATATATATATATATATATATATATAAAACTAGATGTGTGTGTGTGTGTATATATATATATATATATATATATATATATATATATATATATATATATATATATATGTAACTAGATGTGTGTATATATATATCCAAGAAAATGCAAGACAGGAAACAGCTAGGATAAGTACTCCACCAAGGTACAATAAAGTCATAAAAATCAACAAAGAAATAGTGAAGCAACCAAGGCACAGAATGTCCTAGTTTAAACACAATCCAAGGATAAATAAAAGGTAGGTAAAATCCAAGGTAAATTTATTCACTCAGGTAAGCGCTTTCATGATACACATATCACTTCTTCAGACCTTCAAACAAACACTTCCTACTCAACTCTATTTAAACAGTATTCAAACCAATCAAATCAAACCAATTAATGCTTGAAGCAATTAGCACTTAAAGTAAAACCAGTCATTCTACATTATATACAAAGTCATACTGGAAAACATTTTAGTATAGATACGTAGTAAATATTGTAACATAAAATGCATTAGTTAAAAATGAATTGGTTAAAAATGATTAAAATATATATTTAATATGTCTTTCATTAAAATAATTTAATTTAATTTCATTTGAACAACTTCCTATTCTTCAAACATGGTTTCAAGGGTATTCTATCATTAAGGCCCTTTCCTTTATTAGCTCTTAGTCTGATAATCCACCTAGTTTCAGAGGTCTCTGTATAGTTCCTTATATCACCACCTCTCTCATTAGGAATAGTTCTCTCAATAACTGAGAACATAAAATTATGGTCATTGCCTTCAGAGGACACATGTTTGGCTAACGCATTAGTGGCAACACCATTCCTAATATTTAATAAGTGTTCCCTGATTCGAAATCTTAGCTGTCTATCAGTCTTGCCCACATAAAATGCAGAGCATTTCTGACAGACAGCCAAGTAGACCACATGGTCTGTGTTACAGTTGGCTGCTACACTAAAATCATATATTCGCTTAGTGTCTGGATGTGTAAATACATTCTCATGATTTATGTATATGCATTGATTGCATCTACCACAAGGAACCGTCCCTTTTACTCCTGCCATATCTTGTCCCTTATTATGATGTGGATAGCATAACATCCTTTTCAAAGATTTCCTGTTCTTAAACATAAAATTTGGATTTTCCCCTACAACTTGTTTGATTTCTGGATTCTGTGTTAATATATTCCAGTTCTTTTTTATCACATTGGTTACTATATTCACATCACTGGTAAAATAAGTAGAGAATCTAACAGATTCATTTTTATGTTGAACATAACCTGTTCTATCATTATTGGGCATTGAAAAATATGGCTTGCCTATACTATCTCTCCATGAAGTAGATGCATCCAGTATACCTGAGGTCATACTATCAGTGTAACCCCTTTCATTAAATCTGCATTTCAGACTAGTTAATTCTTCCTTAAATTCATCATCCCTGGCTGTTGGCCTTGAAGTCCTAAGGGTTTGCCCTTTTACTACATTCTTAAAGATATGTCCTGGATGCATACTGCTTCTATGGCGTAATGTATTTCTATGGCATTTCTTCCTAAACAACTTGGTGGTTATCCCATTCACATCATCCATACTAATCATTACATCAAGAAATTCTATTTCCTGTCTAGAGTATTTCATCTCAAATTTTAGAAAGTTAGTGCTGTTATTAATTTCTGTAGTGAATTCTTTTAACGTTGCATCATCACCACTCCATAACAGGAAGAGGTCATCAACAAACCATTTATAAAATTGGATCTGGGGCCATCTTTCATTAGTAAGCACATTCCTGTTTTCCCATGTGGCCATGACGAGATTGGCATAGCTATTTGCGCTTGCTGTCCCCATGGCCACATCATCTTTCTGCTTATATAACTTACCATCAAAACTCAACACATTATTGGTTTAAACTAACTCCATTAATAAGCATATTCGATCTATTTTCTTTCCATCACGTCCCTTCTTCCAGCAAATATTGTCTTAACAATTCTAATCTGGTTGTATTCGGAATACAAGTAAACAACGAGCATACATCTAGTGTCACTAATAGAAGATCTCCATCTTGTCTTTCATATGCATTATTAAACACATATAGGTCCTGCAAGAATTGCTTAGAGTCTCTTAGAATATTCCTGTTCTTATTTACTAACATTCTTAAATTCTTCTCAACATATATGGAGATAGACTCTGTAGACCAGTTACATCCTGACACTATAGGTCTTAAAGGAGGTTGATATACATCCTTATGGATTTTCGGCAGACCATGTATGCTAGGCACTAGAGGTTCTTTTACCTAAAAGTAATCGTATAGCTCATTTGAGATGGTATTATCTAATAAACAATCATATAGTATCCCATCCAATCGTAATAAAATCCCCTCCATATCAGCTTGGCTGATATTTTCATATACAGAGGTATCCTGTAGCATTTCATACATCGCTGTGTCATAATACATTTTATCTATTAAAACTACAGGGCCACCTTTATCTGCTTGCTTAATGATAACATTTTTGTCAGACTGTAATTGTTTTAAAGCATTCCATTCATCCCTGCTAAAATTGGAGAAAGTTTTAGTTCTGTTTTTACCATTCACATTTTCAAATATTTCATTTTCACAAATGTTAATAAAAACATCAATAACTGGATGGCTGGGTGGAATAAACAAACTAGGTTTCTTATATACATTAACATCTTTAGGCTCACCACCCTGATTTTTAAAAATCATTTTTAGCAAAACATTCCTACCAAACATGTGCAAATCTAAAATGGTAGCAGTTACCTCAGTCCGTTGTGATGTGAATGTGCTTACTAATGAAAGATGGCCCCAGATCCAATTTTATAAACGGTTTGTTGATGACCTCTTCCTGTTGTGGAGTGGTGATGATGCAACGTTAAAATAATTCACTACAGAAATTAATAACAGCACTGACTTTCTAAAATTTGAGATGAAATACTCTAGACAGGAAATAGAATTTCTTGATGTAATGATTAGTATGGATGATGTGAATGGGATAACCACCAAGTTGTTTAGGAAGAAATGCCATAGAAATACTTTACTCCACAGAAGCAGTATGCATCCAGGACATATCTTTAAGAATGTAGTAAAAGGGCAAACCCTTAGGACTTCAAGGCTAACAGCCAGGGATGATGAATTTAAGGAAGAACTAACTAGTCTGAAACGCAGATTTAATGAAAGGGGTTACACTGATAGTATGACCTCAGGTACACTGGATGCATCTACTTCATGGAGAGATAGTATAGGCAAGCCATATTTTTCAATGCCCAATAATGATAGAACAGGTTATGTTCAACATAAAAATGAATCTGTTAGATTCTCTACTTATTTTACCAGTGATGTGAATATAGTAACCAATGTGATAAAAAAGAACTGGAATATATTAACACAGAATCCAGAAATCAAACAAGTTGTAGGGGAAAATCCAAATTTTATGTTTAAGAACAGGAAATCTTTGAAAAGGATGTTATGCTATCCACATCATAATAGGGGACAAGATATGGCAGGAGTAAAAGGGACGGTTCCTTGTGGTAGATGCAATCAATGCATATACATAAATCATGAGAATGTATTTACACATCCAGACACTAAGCGAATATATGATTTTAGTGTAGCAGCCAACTGTAACACAAACCATGTGGTCTACTTGGCTGTCTGTCAGAAATGCTCTGCATTTTATGTGGGCAAGACTGACAGACAGCTAAGATTTAGAATCAGGGAACACATTAAATATTAGGAATGGTATTGCCACTAATGCGTTAGCCAAACATGTGTCCTCTGAAGGCAATTACCATAATTTTATGTTCTCAGTTATTGAGAGAACTATTCCTAATGAGAGAGGTGGTGATATAAGGAACTATACAGAGACCTCTGAAACTAGGTGGATTATCAGACTAAGAGCTAATAAAGGAAAGGGCCTTAATGAGAGAATACCCTTGAAAGCAGTTTTGAAGAATAGGAAGTTGTTCAAATGAAATTAAATTAAATTATTATAATGAAAGACATATTAAATATATATTTTAAACATTTTTAACTAATTAATTTTTAACTACTGCATTTTATGTTACAATATTTATTACGTATCTATACTTGAAATGTTTTCCAGTATGACTTTGTATATATTGTAGAATGACTGGTTTTACTTTAAGTGCTAATTACTTCAAGCATTAATTGGTTAGATTTGATTGGTTTGAATACTGTTTAATATGAGTTGAGTAGGAAGTGTTTGTTTGAAGGTCTGAAGAAGTGATATGTGTATCATGAAAGCGCTTACCTGAGTGAATAAATTTACCCTGGATTTTACCTACCTTTTATTTATCCTTGGACTGTGTTTAAACTAGGACATTCTGTGCCTTGGTTGCTTCACCATTTCTTTGTGGATATATATATATATATATATATATATATATATATATAGATATATATATATATATATATATATATATATATATATAAAATGTGCGCATGTGTGTCTGTGTGTGTGTATATAGATAGATATATACATATAAATATATATATATATATATATCGATGTGTATGTGTGTGTGTATATATATATATATATATATATATATATATATATATATATGTAACGATATGTGTGTGTGTGTTTGTGTGTATATATATATATATATATATATTTATATATATATATATTTATATATATATATATATATATTTATATATATATATCTATAGATGTGTATGTGTGTATATGGATTCACTTTATAACCTCGAAATACTGAAATATCGAATTTCAGTATCTCGAGACTATAAAACTGAATCCACAAAACACTGACAAAAAAAACGTGAAATTCACAACACCGAAAACACCGCACACACTATACCACACATGCACCACAACACCCATATCACAACATAAACAAACAAAACTACACACATACACAACTCATACACACATAAGCAGGGGGAAAGCCCCCCTGCACCCTCCATGTGCGGGGCTGCGCCACCCACACCCCCCTACTTATATATACTAACTCAGACAGCGCACAAACACAAAACAAAAGCCAGCTCACACACGCACATTCTCCGACCCCCTCACACACACACATCAAACACATCAGCACACTCACATACACTCTCACTCCCACTGAAAACCTTTAGAAAACACTTACCTGACATAACACCTACATCCACACACGGCACCGCGCACCATCAAAACACAATATTACACAGCGTAAGGTCATAACCGCGAATTCGACATATATTCGAGTTTGCGATTATGACCTTTTGCTATTTTTAACATTAGGCTTTATAGTCTCGAGATACTGAAATTCGACATTTCAGTAATTCGAGGTTATAAAGTGTTTCCGTGTATGTGTGTGTGTGTGTATATATATATATATATATATATATATATATATATATATATATATATATATATATATATATATATATATATATATATATATATATATATATATATATATATATATATATATATATATATATATATATATATATATATATATATATATATATATATATATATATATATATATATATATATATATATATATATATATATATATATATATATATATATATATATATCTATGGGCCTAGGACACATGCTCGACTAGCATGTGTCTGAATCACAAAACATCAAACACACATACACAAAAGCGCTTAACATCAAAGAGCCTTCCGTGTATGTGTAGCTCAAAAAAAAATCTATATTTCTGCAGGGGTGCATCACCCCCCTGCACCTCCCAACCCCCCCACTTTAATATTCTCACTCCGAGATTGCACTATAGTGGGGAAAAGGGAATTTTCCCTGCGATCTACAAAATAGGCACACATACACGGAAGCACTTTTTGATGTTAAGCGCTTTTGTGTATGTGTGTTCGATGTTTTGTGATTTGGACATATGCTAGTCGAGCATGTGCCCGGATCCCATATTAGAATGTTGCTACAGTGACAAGGGTTATGTCAACATACATGTTGTAAAGGAAGGCTCTTCTGAAACTGACATGTACACCAACAGTTACTGACAGACATCATAAAATCATCATAGTGAAGTACCACACAAATCACAGTAATGATGCTATGGAATACAGAAGCAATATGAGCAATAAACATGGGCAGTCTGAAACAATCTGGTCAGTTAGGAGGTATACACAGAATACCTTAGTGCAAGAAATGTGGGCCAAGCCTGACAAAGGGGATTTTTATAGCCATGAAAATGGGGCTATATCAGAAATACTGGACTAGATAAGCTCACACAGTTGATGCATTTTCACCCTCCTGTCTGTCCTACAGGGGCAGCTCGTGCTATAGGACTGCAGAACTGCAATCCCCCACCTGTAAAAAAAAAAAAAAATTGCGAGTCCCCCCACTGTAGAAAAGTTAGAATAAAATAAATAAATAAATTCATGAGTCCCAGAACTCCACGCATGCGTGCTTAGTTCCTGAACTCCAGACTGCTGTGTTAGGCAGTCCAGATAAGGAAGGAAGGGAACTCCACCCTGCCAGCCCAGAAGTCTATGCAGTGATGACTGCACAGACCGGAAGAACACTGGACTGCATCGCCCACAGGCTGGAGGCTCCAGCCTATTCACATTAAAACACAGAACAGCCTGTGTGGGCTGCTATGGAGGGCAGACAGGTGATCGGGCTGCTGCAGAGGATGGATTCAGGCTTCTATGGAGGACTTAGCTGCCATGGAGGATCAGATCTGGAGAAGGTAGGGTGTGTGTGTGTGTGTGTGTGTGTGTGTGTGTGTGTGTGTGTGTGTGTGTGTGTGTAAACTGCCCCAGTTGCTACATGGTGGTGGGTAGAGAACAAGGCTTGAACCCTGTACCTTGGGCCCAAGTGGCAAGTGCCTGAATTCCCTACCCACCACCATTTGTAAAACATTTGCAGATTTTTGCCTCATATTTGTTCTGTTCAATCTGTACCTCATAAAATTTGTGGTTTCTGTATTTTGTTTAACACAGCCAGTAGTGCAGTGGTAGCATTGTTGCCTGACAGCTACAGGTTGTCTGGTTTGATTCTTGGCTGAGGTGCCTTCTATGTGGAGTCTGCATGTCCTCCTTGTGTTTGTGTGGGTTTGCTCTGGTGTCCTTGATGGATATTTGTCCCTATTGTTTGGACTGTATTCCCCCATTATTGGCTTCATCCAGGTTTTTTGTACCAAGGTTGAGAGCTATGGTGATAACTGAACTCACTGAATATGTTTGGGGACTGTATTCGCCCATTATTGTCTTTGTTCAGGTGTTTTTTGCTAAGATGTTGACAGCTATGGTGAGAACTGAATTCACTAAATGCTAGCCATTTAAGTTTCAGTCTTCCTTTCTTTCATAAAACAGATGATTTGGCACAGTGGTATGTTGATCTGTTTTGCACAGGGTCCTGGGTTCAATACTTGGCAGTGAAATGTATGGTGGTAACACAGCATTTTATTCTAATAACTTTCCAACATTAGACAAGCAATGTTTAAAATGTGTCTCTGTTTTTTTGGTCTTTTGCCCCCCCCCCCCAAATTTTGGATTTTACCAGATTTCTTGTGCTGCAAAGTTCAGAGATGTAGCTGAGTGTCAAGTAGATTTTACAAGAAGCTGAGAGCTGCAGGGGAACAAAAGTTTAGTGCTGCTTATGCCAAGTCTGTTTGCATTGTTAATAACACAATATGTAGCATATTTGCTTTTGATGCAGAAGGATGTGGGTTCTACTCCCACAGTAGGCAGATGCATTGCTGATACTGTACTGTATTGTAAAGGGGGTTGATGCTGCAGTCCTTTTTGGTGAAGATACCTAGTAACTATGAACCTATTATTAGTTTGCCTTCCATTCTCTATTGCAATATTACTAGCTTATCGTTTATTTAATGCAACTTAAGTCATTTATTCCTCAAGGGCAACAGGCACATTATTTGTAGATGAAACCATGAAATATAAAGTTGTTGGCTAGCAGCAACCTCTTCTTTAGTTACAGATTTCTTTAATGTGGAATTATTTAGATGACTTTTACTTCTTCAGAGATTGTGCATATTTACTGATACAGGTGGACTGTAGAAGTTTGAGTAGACTTTTATGATAGAAATGTTCTGAATTGGGCAGTTTTGTCATTATTGGTGCATGCATTTTGTTTCATTGTTTACTAGAAAATGTTCTGAATTGGGCAGTTTTGTCATTATTGGTGCATGCATTTTGTTTAATTGTTTACTGGAAAAATGTTCAAAACAATTTTAAAACGCCCTCTAACAACTGTACTATATTGTACAATGAATATAATTTAATACAATCAGGAAGGTATATCAAAGACCACGTGTATGTTTAATGTTCATGAGGCCTATGATTTGAAAGTAGCACAAAGTTAATCTTTATCTGCCACTGTCAAAATGTATTTTCTTTGAATGTGGGTTTCAATGCTGTTTCAATGAATGTGAGTTTCAAGGGCAGAGAAGTTTTAATGCTAAGTCTGTTTTCATTGTGAGATTGCATTGCTTTATTTAGCAGATGTCTTAGTGTTTGTGCTGTAAAATGCAAAATAAAACTTCCAAATGAAGTCCAAATCATTGTAGAAGTAAAGCAGTATGCACATTAGTGCTTATGGTAAATGGGGAGAAATAGCCAAGTAATGGTTCATTGGAATGGCTGCAGGGGGGAGGCTCCATTTGATCATGATTTTGTGAGGGGGAAGGGTGGCAAACTCAAAGACAGCCCTGGCTGAACTATACCTCTCAACTGTCCAGATTTTCACAGAATGAATAGATTTTTGCTTCTTATTTTTGGTTTGTTCCTCATAAAATGTGTGGTTTTCTGGCAAATAATTTAGGAATTAAGTCACTAAATAATGACAGACACTGAGATTCAGACTTCATAACCTTCAGAAAAATGCATGCTAAAGCAAGACCTGTTATTCTATCAATTGTCTCAGTTTATACATCAATTTATAGTACTATTTATATGTTCCCCCTGTATATTTGGCCATGTCCAGATTTCCTGCATTAACAGGTTGAGAGGTACGTGCAAATAAATTGCTTTATAGAATTAGGCATATCCAAACCTCTTAACTCTCCCCGATTTTGGCTCAAAATGTTGCTCTTCCCCTAATAATCCCTCTGCAAAATGGCAATTTTGGAAGAAAACATGGATGGCTTACAATTAAGAAATAACTGTAATAGAGTTATAGATTACTTTTATTTCAGAAATGCATGTAGATTATTTTATTTTGTCAGCTGCTCAAGTTAGCAGTACTAATATTAAAAAAGTGTTCCTTCTTTGATAGGTTCCCAGCTGTATTGTGTGGCTATTTTATATTTTTGCATCACATTTTTGGTCCATTTTTCATAAAATTGTGTGTTTTTGGCAAATTAGTGGTAAATCAGTAAAGACTGAAGTTAGAAAATAATGACAGACATTTGTGTTTCAGATTTTGTATCTTTCAGAAAATTCATACTAATGCAAGACCTACTATTCTATTATCTTTCTAAGTTTATAAGAGCAATATTTAAAAATTGTCCTTATTTTTGGGCCTTTGTCCCACTTCTGTGTATGGCTCTGTCCATATTTCTTGTTCTGAGGTTGAGAGGTATGACAAATGTGTCAGGGCCATCACAGTCAGCCAGAGACATTTCAAATTGTGACATACTTGTTGCACCCCACTCCCCAATGTAGTGACTCTGGATGTGTCCAAGCAAGGCAAGGAGCAGTTATGCAGTGTAAATGTGCAGAGTTTCCCCCCATCCAAGATAGACACAAGTGCTACTTTTATTCTGTCCTTGATTTTGCAGAAAGTTCTCGTTTCTGTCATATTTTTATACTGTTGATTTCTGCTTATTATTACTCAGAAAGTCCCTGTTGCTCTGTGTTTAAGTAGCAATGCTTTAATGACCATCAGGTAAGCTTGTCTGAGATTGTAAGATGCAAGTAAGCTTTAATAAGCATACTGTTAAAGAACTGCCAACATTGAAAGCCTTTCTGTTGTTGCCATGCAGAGAATACTTACATAACTAGATAATGTGTAAGCCTTAGGTATTGAAATGCATATGACAGTATTTGTAATAAAGGACAGGATTACATTATTTTAAGAAGCTCATTACATTTGTTGGAGACTTGCAGTCATCTTTGCAGGCTTTACCTGTAAACCAAACAGGATGCCAATCTATCATGTATGGTCCATTACCTGTACAGTAATCCTTTAAGTAATATATCTTGAGCTTGTTTCTTGTTTGCTTTTCATTTTTTACTTTGATCATGTTTTCCCCATGAAACAAGTAGATAGTTGTCAGGCAGCAGGTCTTTTTTGGAAAAGAAATATTTTTACAAGTGGGGGAATCACAGAGATTGCTACTTTCAGCACGTTACTTGGTACTTTAATAAAGCTGAATATAAATTATAATTAGAACTTCAGTGCAAGGAGAAGTGGTTTGAGTTGAGTGCTGCTTGTTTTTCTTGTACTTGAGTTTGACTGGCATTCCAGTAATGTATTTAAAAAGTAATTTATTTGTTCATGCCTCACAACCTTTTTGTTTCCATCCAGATATTAAGCAAGCTGTCATGCAGCCAATGCATTGAAATATTTTTTTCTTCTACACTTCATTTTGTCTTGATTGGACTCTCATAATGATGGTTTGGCACCCAGGGCAGCGTATTTAATTAAAGTTACAGTTTTGTGGTTTTGAACATAGCTCCTCCCCGTTCTAGTTGGCCGCAACCCTTCCCATTGACCCCACCCATTCAGCTGTCTCCTGCAGCCCCCCTTTGATTTGAAGTCACCAGCTGCCACTGCTGTCCTAACATACATTAACTGGAGGAGCAGAGATCCCAAGCCCCATACTTCACTCTAGTTAGTGGCATACATCTTCACACCAGCCCACTACTTTGTCAGAAATACACAATACGTATGGTGACCAGGCAACACTACATCTGACAAATATCTGGACATAACATCACACTAGGGTAAATACACTCTGCTGCTAGGCATATCACCAAGCATTGTCTACACAACAGGCAGACTGCCACAACACTAACCCAATTTACCTATGGGGGAATACGCATATAATTGCAAATATAGCAGGCACTACAGGCATGTAACAGCATGGAGTAACAGACACCAGTGTGAAAGTGCATACCTACAACCGATCTCAACACAGTCACAGTCACATAATGGTAAGCCTAAGTAATAGTACAGTCTATGGCCTGTGTTAACAAAAGTCATCATCATGTTTGCCACTCACACACTAACCCAAAATATACTGGCCCGATTCGCAGTGTAGTCTGATTCCTAACTGTGGTATGGGACATGTCTCAGTCTGGCCCTACAAACATTTAGACCGATAGGGTATCAGAAACTGGAGCAGCATGCACTGTCAGATAGAACAGGACCTAGAGCACTGACATCTACCCCAGTCTGTACACAGGCTAAATAACATGATCACAATACACTGCTACATAATACCAACACTCTGTCAACAATCATCATAAGTACACAGACTTCACTACTTACAGACTACCACAGAATATCCAGGTTTTGTCCTCAACTATTAGGCCTCCTTTACATTACATGCCTGGCAGTCTGATGTATCACTGGCTTGATATCAGGAATTATGTCAGTAAATAATGGTATACTGTACATATCCACCTCTAAGTGCATGACATATGAACAGAGGGTGACAGACTTGGGGGACAGAGGCACAAACACAGGGCTAATATTGACATATTTCAGTTATAAAATGAGAACATTGCTGGTGTAACAGGGTTTGTTGTGACATATCTCTTATGAGGGATATAAAGTCAGTAACACATATTGATGTTATCATTTCCTGAGTACAATCATCAGAGTATGGTACTACATTTATGAAGACAAAAGATGTGTGAGTAACACACAAATCTCAGGTTCCAAACTCTGGCCAGTCTGCAGATAGCCCTACAGGTGAGAGTTTTCTCAACCACATAACACTGTTATGCCAGACTTTAAATCATGCAAAACAGCCATATCCACACAAACCCTGTTAAACCAACATTACTTCAAATGTAGAGCAGCAATACTTAAATTCTGTCCCCTGTCTGGAACATTCCCCTCCAGTTTGTTGGCCTGTCTCCACAGTGTTTGTTGTAAGAGGTATTTCCAACTATCCTCTGTGATGCTGTTTGTCACACACCCACATGAAGTCCTGCTCACAGTGAGGGAGAAGGGCCAACACCCACTTGCACTGCTTACTAATAGGAGTGTTTCCATGCACTTGGCTACAGGAATGATACCACAGGTGTTCACATGCATTTAGCAAGTGGAGGACTCCAATTCATGCACAGGCCATCAGCTGATCATGAGCATTACCTACCAAAGTCAAGCTGCTGCCTATGCAAAACAGATGCATTTTTCCACATCTATCAGAGAGAGAGAGAGAGACAGAGGGAAAGAAAGGAAGAGAGAAAGAGCCAAACATGTCTGTGTATGATCTGTGGGTAGAGAGAGGTCTCTGTGTATTATAATGGTTGCTTATATATAAATGTATGGCTGTGCATTGTCTACAACAACCTGTATGGTGTCTGACAACTGTTGGCCTTGTAATGTGACATTGGGACATATGGATCCTCAATATGAAAAAGTAGCAAATCTCACCCTGCAATGGATGCTGTTATTTACACAATCACACCAACAGCCACACAGGACACTGATGACTCCCTCACCCCCCCCCCCACACACACACACACACACACACACACACACACACACACACACACACACTTGCCAGTACTGAGTTTCAACTCCCTACCTAGCTATGTATTGGTACTATAGTGTTATGGCAGTTATATGTTGGAGAACTGTCCAAAAGTACTCACACAAACACACACATTTTCACAGTTGCCAGTACCAGGATTAGAACTCCTACCTAACTAGTTTGCTACACTATGGTATTATGCAGTTATCACAAGTGCCACAGAGCTTATAGGACTGAGACTTGGCCAAGGGGTTATTTCAAGGTGACTGGCATCAGCAGGATTGCTAACATGGGCAATAGGAAGTTCAGTGTGTGTGTGAATGGGCCATAAATCATTCCTCTGGAAACACACACACACACTCAGTCACACACAACTTTACATTTGACAGGACTGAGTATACAAATGCTACATGAATACTGGTTTTTACTATTGTGTTACACAGTTATCACAAGCACCACAGACACTATAGGGCTGAGGGCTACGAAAATGAATGTCTACAGTGATTGACATCAGCACATCATGAGATATCAGCCAATTGAATGTGTAGTGGGTGGGACAGGCGTTATAATGGAATTGTATCTGTCGTTGTCTGTTTCTCTCTTCCCCACATCTCTGTGTGTATATGTTTGACATATTACACTGTGTTGGAGTTGGTAATGTCTGAGTATTCCTATCCAGTGTATGTGTGAAGCATAAATGGTGTACAATGTCTGTGTGCACAGACATCTGCAAGTGACAGATATGTATAGTCCACTGTGTTGTCATATATGTGCTTCATTTCTCTAAGTTTAAGAGCACGCCCAGTATGACCTTCTATATTGAGTATGTGAATCCATTCCAGGTACGGTTGTACTCCAGTCCAGGGTGTGGTGTTCTCAACCTACAGATAGCAACCTATTTCTGCAGGATATCTGTAGATATGTTGACAATATGGAGTCACAATGGGTGACAGATAGGGGATACAGTAAGTATTGCTGTCTGTGCTGCTTGTGTTTCATGGCTGGTGTTAGCAGAGATATTCAGACATATTTACTGTTTTACACTGTGATGTATTATGTAATTGACTACTGACAGATATAATTATTTGCTCACAGTTATTTATTGGGAAATACAAGATGAATGAAGCTGAGTCCAGTATTGTGGTCCACAGCCTACACATTCTTGCACACTCCTGTCATTCTGGAGGGGTAGCTACAGACACTTGCTGATGGGTCTGTGTAAATGGTCCAGCACCTTGGTAGTATGGTGGCTGAGGATGCCCTTGTTGTACATATATCAACTTAACAGAATGGCCATATCCTGTTGTGGCCATACCTCTCAGTTGTACAGATTCACCCAGGTTACCCAGAGGCAGAGCTCATATATCTGGTCAGTTCCCATTCACATTGTGGTTTATGAGCAGGTTTGTAGCCACCCATTACTGGGTGTGCAGGCAAGGATAGTATGGGTACACATCAGAGTTTCAGACTTCACACACTCCATGACGTCCATGCATCTACACCCCCCCAAATCTGTTATTCTATCCTCATCCTAACATTGTGTGAGCGATATCTGGGAAGTATCCCTATAGTTGGCCTATCATACCAGTGGTATTTATGGATTGGTCCCTAGTTTATGCAGTAGGACATGGGTGGGGCATGCTACTGGGATTTGCCAATATGGCCTTGCATTTGTGTTCTGTTGACTGTGTTAGTTTATTTGGGACCCCGTGAGATACCATGCATTGGCACTACAGGTCAGGCACAGGCCTTTGACAGAGGAATGTAAGCCATTTGGTAGTGATGCAGGCCATCTGTATCAGGCCAGTGAATTCTGTCACTCCTACATTCCCAGGCTGCGAGCCAGTGGATTCCCCTGAGGTGACAGGGTAAGTGCGCGAGGTGTTAATGGCAATAGTTCCTGCACATATTGACCCATTGGTGCGGATGCATGCAGCTACGGCTAGGGACACACCTGCATAGGACAACTCTTCAGCATGCTGCATTCTGTGGGTATTCCCATACAGAAGTGGGGTCATACTGTACTCATTCCCAACAGCAAGGATATGAACTGTGATAAACCCGTGGCTGATGGTGGGGTGAGCTGAGTGCATGTCTGATAGGGAAGCTACTTGCAGCTGACTCACAGATATACCTGGGACATTCCCCTTATGCTGCCTTGTGCAGGGACATAGGGAGTCTCTCATTACTTCATAACTGTGCCTTTTGTGGTCTGCCAGTGATTGGCCAGACTACATCAGTATTCCATACTACACAGACAAGTGATGTGCTGCTAACCTGCATGTACAATTCCAAAGGTGTGTACAGCTGACAGTTACATTTTATGTACTCAGTCTAGGGTAATTCCACCTTTGTACTGAGTGTATGTTTGGGCCCACATTCATGGCATGTCCATCTTTCAGATGGTGGCAGATATTGACATCTAGACAGTGAGTATGGACTACTGCTGACATGGATATTGCTGAAAAGCAATGTGGTTGGCACTGCAGTTGTCGAAACATGGTGCTGTCATCCACAGTACTGCCCATAGGCCACCGAGAGACAGACCTCCATGCCTACATGCTGACCATTTCCACACAATAATGAACACACGACAACCTAACACATGGACCCCTGCATATTTTACACATGCAACAATCTATCCTGTAGATTGGGTCAGCTCAGGTAATCTGTGCTCCACTGTTATTACACCTCACACTTACATGTTACTGGATTTTTACATGGGATTGTGGGGGGGGGGCACACCTGACATCTTTAAACATTTGCTATGACTGTACTGGTATTTCAGGCACTCTGTTGGCTTCCATTTCATGTTGTATTCTGACCTATCATGCAGACTGGAGGCATATCAGTAGTGTACAGATCTTAGGTTTTATTGACCTACATTTTAGTTTCAGAGTTCTTAACCTTCAGAATTGACATACAACTGCGAGACCTGTTGTAGTCTGTGTAGTTCTGGAGGGGGGCTGTTAACCATTGCCATCAATTAGAGGCCTTAGCCCAGCCT
Organism: Protopterus annectens; assembly: GCF_019279795.1. NCBI lineage: Eukaryota > Metazoa > Chordata > Ceratodontiformes > Protopteridae > Protopterus > Protopterus annectens. The sequence goes on from NC_056749.1 coordinate 158,175,381, forward strand.
TTCTTTATGGTCATCTACACCTGTCCTGCTGGCTGAGGCTGGTGGTGGGTGTGTGAGCCACACTGACAAGCATGTGTGTGTCCTATGGACACACATTTGGGCCACATGTACTGCAGTGGGATTTGTCACCTTGTCTAGTACTGCCTAGTGTGTTAACACCAGTATTTGTTATGAATTTCCTGCTGTCCCATATAGCTGTCTGCTGCCATCCCATTCAGCCACCCGATTCCCTTGCATGCTTGCGTCCATACCATAGATACAACTATCAGAACATAATACTCCATTCAGCAATTGATAGGAAGACTGACTTACCTCATGGCTGTGTCAGTATTGAGGATGGTGCTGGAGGTCTGACTATGTGTGATGCACATAGTGCACTCCCTTTACATGGTAAAGCACAGGTAGTGTCATGTTTGGCATCCCATTTACTGTATGTGAGAGTAAGAGAGAGGTGTCATTCTCTGGGTCACTACCATGTCAGTGTATGTGGTATGCATTGTCTCTTTGCCAGTGTATGTGGTATGCATTGTCTCTTTGCCAAGGCCTGTGGATACTGGGCCTGCCTTCTTCTGCCTACATGGGCAGGCTCAGGTAGTTCCTCCTCCAAGTCCCTCTGTGCCTGTGATGGCCTTGGCAATGGTGGGGGGGCTGTGTGGCCTTGCCCCGTGCTATTCCTGCAGGATCATATTGTGTAGCATGGCACATACTATGAACATTTGCGTACATGCAGCCACAGAGTACTACAAGGCTCCATCGGATATGTCCAGGCAGCAGAACCATGACTTGAGCATCCCATACACATGCTCTATTATATTTCTGGTTTGTGCATGTGCCTCATTATGGAGTTCTTATTCAGGTGTGTGTGCATTTCTGAGGGGTGTCATCAGCCACGGCTCCAGTGCGTAGCCAGCATCCTCCACCAGGTGGCCATATGGGATGTCCCCACTGGCAAATAACTGGTACAGCTGTGTCATATTCCAGATGTGGGAGTCTTCATAGCTTCCAGAACTGCCAGCACACACATTCAGGATAATGCCCTGGGCATCACACATGACCTGGCAGTTGATGGAGGTAAAGCCCTTGCAGTTTATGTAGACCTTACCCCACTCACCGGGTGATGCTTTGATGTGTATGTGTGTGTGGTCTATAGCACCCACTACCTCAGGATATTCTGCTATTTGGTGGAAGAGACGCATATTGCTGGTCAATGCCTCACGGGTGTTGAAGAAATATATGTGCTCACCGACATGTGCTGACATGGCATCCAGGAACTGGATTACCCTGGATGCTGATGCCTGTGAGAAGCCCATGATATCCCCAGTTGACTTCTAGAAGTTACCTGTGGCTAGTATTCTTAACCCTACACATACCTTGGTATCCACTGGGATGGGTTCCCCTCTGTTGGTTCTGTGCGAGGTCTGGCTGACACACCTCAACAATTTGCTGTAGAATGTCCCTGTCCACCCTATAGTGCTCCACTATCTCCAGATCATGTAGCCCCTGGCAGGTTACCCTGGGTCTGTACACTCTTCTCCTCCTCCTCACTGTGGATTGGTTGTCAGCATTCACATCCTCACACCCCTCAGCCTCTTGCACATATTGATGTATGACAGTGACAGCAGCCCCTAACATTTTGTTAGTTTTGTCAGGTAAAATTTCACCCATCTGTATACACTGCTGGTGTAGAATTTGTGGGAAAAAACAGACTGGGAGGTGTTTGCATAGTTTATAGTAGTGTGCTAGGCTGTTCCATGTGTAAATAGCTGATTCTGATACATTTCATCTGCCAACTATGCTAGTTTTGCTTGATTGCCTTCCTACTGCTGTTTTCCCTTCCTACTGCCTTCCTGTTTAAGCCCCAAGGCGAGCCACGCATATCCAGTCCTCAGAAGTGAACCGAGCTGCTATTTCCTGTTTTTTTTCATTTTTTTTTTTTGTTTAAAATATGGAGCGCGGCACGCATACCCGTTTAGGCAATGTAAACACTGCTAGGCAGCCTCAGACACACACCCTTTCTTAGCTGTGCTTAGCTAAGGGCAAACACAAGCCACACAGTTCCAATAAGTTTACAGCATGTATGACACTCACCCTTATGAGGTCATCCACCTCTTACACTTATACCATGGTGTTGCTGAACCTGCACTGTTAGGTGGAAGTTAACACTGAGGAAATCTGTGATTCAGTTCAGTCCCCTCATTTGCATAAAACAGAATGCTAATTCATAGTTACCACACTCACACTGAGCCTTTCCCCTTAACAACCACAAATCCCTGGTATTGTTGCATTATGCAATCCATTGACTATTATGGGAAAATGCTAATTTGGGTTTAAAAGCTCATTTCCAACTTTTTTTTCTTATTTTCGGCCAGATCCTGTTTGCGCATCACTGCCTTATGCTTAAACGGCTGAAATCAGCCAAAAAAAAGTTTTTTTTTTCAGTTTTGCAACTATTTATCATGCCAATGGCCACATATTTTAAATAGGGAGGGTGGCCTAATGGTTAAGGTGTTTGCCTTACAAACACAAGGTGCAGGGTTCCAGTCTCACAAGGGATAATTGGCTAGGCTTAAAATGGCTCGCAAGGGCAGTTAGCTTAGTACTAAATCTATGAACCTATGAACCCAAATCCAAAAGTAAGGCAAGTACCACCACTCTGTGTATGAAGCAGCTTCACTTTATTAAAACAATGAAGTGAAGTTGCTTCATAAACAGCATGGTAGTACTTGCCTTACTTTTGGATTTATTATTTGGATTTTTGGCAGTACTATCAGTGGAGGAGTCCTTTACATTCTGTTCTTCAATGGCCATATATTTGGCCATTGGTATGCCTACTCCATTGAATACATGCTTTCTTTAGAGCTGTCATGCCTCCATTTTGTAATTTGCAGAAATATGTTCGGTTAGTAACCAAATGCATTTCTGCAGGTTACACTATTCCTGCACGGATGCCTGCCTGCTTCCTGGATCACTAATTCACCTTATTTGCATGGTTTTCACCAGCAAATGAGGTAGTTAGCATATAGCAGTGGTGTCTGTTCAGGAATAGTGTAGCTGTGCTCGTACACGTCTTGGGGGCTCGTTCCTGGATCGCTCGGCAGAATATTGCATGCATCAGCTCTTGCACTATTCAGGCACTCCATGCAGAGCTTGCTAAATCCAGCTGTCTGCTCAGTAAAGTTTGTGCTGGTCATTCAGTGGCCACAGAAATCCTCATCCCCACCAACCAACCTCTACTCTAACTGGGGTGTGGTCTCTGAAACTTCAGCCATGATGTACATGTAAGTAGAAATAATTCTGAACAAACAATTGCGTTAAACAACTTTTGTATTTCTATCGTCTCCATAAAACTGGCTTCATGTAATATAATTTAGCCATTTCATGCAATAACAATACATTTTAATATGTAATTGTAATTATATTTTCATTATAAATCCATTAACAAATATCTTCTTGTAATCTAGTACAAGATTTACAGAGCAACCTATGCAGACTTTTGCTTTAATAAACACATCACATTTGTATATATTATAGAAATCGGTTGACACTTTTTTTTTTTTTTTTTTTTTTTTACAAGCTGCATGTATGATTTCAAACATGCTCATGATTTTCTCTGCATTTCATAATAGCATTACGTGTACTATTTTCAGGTCACATATCCTTCTCAGAAAAAACTCTAGTTATGAAAACTTAAACTTTTTTTTTTTTATCTTTACTATGACTCAATGAAGTAGAGGCCATACAAACAAAAGTTTTTTTTTACTATAGAACTCTGACCTTCTTGCTGCTACCTGATCTACCCATTCAGCCAGCTGGTCAGACTTATGCACCTGCAAATCATCACATAGGCGATGACACTGCTGGCCAAAGTAGGTTATACCTTTCAGGATTGACAGGTGGTCACTGATCTGGAAAATATTATTTTTTTTCTATGTAGTATGGAGAGTGTATGCCTCATTCTTTTCCTAGAAAGAATCATTGAGAAGGAAGAGCATAATGAACTTCATTGCTGGACCAGCTTGGATTATGGCCTCATGCCTTTACAGGTGATGTTACCATTCAAAGTTCCAGACCAACAATGAAGAAAGTATAATCAGGGATGTGTGAACCAGGGTTAGAGCCCCTCCTTGTGGGATGTGACATCACCTAAACCAAACTCTGTTTACTAGCAGGGGCATTACAACAGCTATTGATATTACTGGTGAATTTAGTTTAAAACTGCTTTGCCGCATACATTTTTTTCTTAAAGAAACCAGTTACCTTTCCCTTCTAAGCTTGAGGCTATGAAACTATGAACCAAAAATAGAAATATATGATTAATAATGGCTATTGCTTATGCTCGTTGGTTAAGGTTATTCTTTGTATCATAACACCAGTATGTCTCGTGGAGTACAGCAGAAGTTTTCTTTTCTTTCTGTCTTTTCTTTTTTTTTTTTGTACAGGGGTAAATGTCATTTTCATACGTCTCAACCTCCCAGATTTTCACAGAATTTAAGATTTCTGTCTCATATTTTGGGACTATTCTTCATAAAACGTGGTTTTCTGGAAAACCATTGAGGACTGAAATCAATCCATAATGTGTTTCAGACTTTATATCTTTAAAAAATGCATGCTAACATAAACTCTGTTATTCTAGAACCTCTCTAAGTTTATAACGGACATATTTAAAATATGTCCTTATTTTTGAGACTTTGTTCCCTCCATTATTATAGGCTTTGCCCTGATTTCTTGAGCTAAGAAGTTGAGAGGTATGGTCATTATGAGTGATATTTTTAAGTGTTAGAAACTTAACTTTGCACGAGGTGCTGTTGTGTGACATAACAACATTGGATGGGCAGGGATTACACTTCAAATAGCTGTAAACTTTACACTGAGATACATAGCCAAACTGTAAGCAAAGCTCTCTCTAGCCGAGATTGTGCTAGACAGTCAAGAGGAGAAGGTTAACACCTGCACCACACCTCAAGCAACACATAGCCCTTCTAAACCCAGACCATCAACGCCCACACTTAGCAACACTAAACCCACATATGCGGAAGCCCTTAACATTAACCTGCCCAAGCAACAAGGACCTCCGAAGCTGAAACGCAAACAAACACCATTGACAACCAAAGTGACACATAGCTCACAACACCAATGTGCTACTCAACAGCAGCCCCTAAGGCAAGACAACGTACCCAACATTTTAGTCATAGGTGACTCTATAGTCAGGTACACTGATGTCCCACTCACCAGGCTGAACAAGGAGAAGGTTACAGTCAGCTGCCTGCCGGGTGCCAGGATCTGCCACATAATGCATGTACTCATGTCACTCCGACAAAAAGTACAAATATGACTCAGTCATTGTCCATGTTGGAGTGAATGATTTGAGACATACCTCTCTGGACTACATGAGAAGAGACATGGAAGAGCTCTCGGATAAAATGGCCCAGGCAGGTATGACCCTAGCCCTGAGTAGCATCCTGCCTTTGCCCAGAATTATACCACAGTATAAGAACAAAATGATTGACTTCAACAATTGGCTAAGTTTCTGGTGTAATTCAAAGGGGATCCAGTATCTGCCTGACTGGGACGACATGATCGACAAACCACAATGCTTTGCCAGAGATGGTCTGTACCTGTCACCCCTGGGATTCAGGTTACTGGCGAAAGCTCTTGCCACCCCTATAGCGCCTTTTTAGGCAAGGTTCAAAGGACAAAACCACCACTGTAACAGATACAAACATGCAAAATCTGAAGGTAATGCTGCTCAATGCTAGAAGTCTAAATCTCAAAATGCACTCTCTTGAGGCACTACTAAAAATGGAGAACATCGATATCTGTGCAGTAACTAAGACCTGGTTCAAGGTTCCAGAGAGCACCCCTGCAATACCAGGCTACAACTCTTATCACACTTTTCGGCCATCAAACCAAGACTGAAACACTAAAGGTGGAGGAGTGTCCATATTCACCAAGGATATTCACACCTCCAGGCTAGTTGCCCAACACAATGCATTTGAAATTGTACAGGTGCAACTAACACTAAGTGAGACTGCAATCCAAATTGTAGCTTGCTACAGATCCCCCATCGTGCCCCAAGATTCTCACTACACCTTTCTAAACCTACTGGAAAATATTAAAATACAACCAAACACCCTAATACTGGGTGATTTTAACTACCCTGCCATTAACTGAGAAAACTACTCTGGTACCAACACCTTTTTCCAACGGTTCTTGGAATTCATAAATTCCAACACCCTGGATCAACTAATCCATTGTCCCACCAGAGGCTCCAATATCCTAGACCTGGTCATTATTAACATGGGAGATAAATGCTCCAGGGTCTATATTAGAACAGTTTCAGAACTTCGAATGTTCTAATATCGAACCCAATTCAACGGACGAGCATTCAGAACAGCAATTTTTTTTCCTAGGGAATAAAATTTGCTGTTCTGAAACACATACAAACAACACAAGCACACCAAACAAACAGCAATCCACACACACACACCTAAAATCTTACATCTAACCCTACACTAAATTGTACATACACCACTAACTATCTAGTTACCTTAACCCAAACCCTAACCCTAAGGTTTGTCGCTATCGCACACTCACCTCACCCGAGCTCCAACCCTCACGTCCACACAATTGCACACTTACCTGACCCATGCCCTAACCTCACCTAACTCACCGTAACCCTCATGTCCACACAATCGCACACTTACCTGAACCCAACCCATAACGTTCCACCACAGTGCTGAAAATAGTGAAGCACCAGAAATGGACAACCAAATTCTTTCCCTGGGAAAAAATTTGGTTTTCTGCAGCTTTACTATTTTCAGCGTTCACTGAATTGGGTTCGATATTAGAACATTCAAAGTTCTGAAACTTTGATGTTCTAATATAGACCCATGCTCCACACCAGTGGTCACACCCTCATTAGTCATATCTGACCATAAGCAAATCACCCTTGGCATCCACATCCCACCTCCACCCCCCAGTATGGAAACCTCTGTAAAAAAACTTCTCCAAAGCCAACTTCATGCTACTTAAATCAGAAGTGATAAACTTCATGACACCCATGCAGATGGGAGCTGAACATTCGACTGCTGAATCCTACACTAAGGCACTGTACAAGCACATCCACTCGTGCATGAATCGTGCCATCCTAAATAGAACCAAGACGCTCTCCTCCAAAAAAAGGAAGCCAATCTGGTGGTCTCCTGCCATAACCAAACTATACAACAGAAGGAAGAAACTGTTGCAGAAAAGAGGAAACTCCCAGAATGCAAAAAACTCCCTTACCAGCCTCAGTAAGAAGCTGAGATCCCTCATAAAATCCTCCAAAGCTAGAAAATAAAATTGCCAAAGATTCCAAAGACAACCACAAGGCATTCTACAATTATGTCAGGAATCTAAATGGCAATGCTCAGATCTGCTCTGAGCTACAACAGAATGGCATTAAATGTACTGATCCCAAGGATATTGCCAATATACTGGCAGATCGATTTAGTGCAAACTTCACCCCCCTCTCACCTCCTAAAGGGCCTATCTCAATACCAAAAGATTGCCAAATTCTGGTAATCACAGCCACACAAGTAGAAACTGCACTCTCCAAAGCTAAGAAAACAGCATCCATGGGACCAGATGGCATCCCAGGCTGTGTACTACATGAACTATAAAATGAACTGGCACCTCACCTAAGTGTTATGTTTAATCATAGCCTCACCTCAGGCTTCGAGCCCAATGAGTGGCGCACAGCTACAGTTATCCCACTCCACAAGGGGGATCCACCTTGGATCCTGGGAACTACCGTCCCATTAGTCTGACAAGCCTGATCTGCAAGGGCATGGAACGCATTATCATGGAACTTATAAACAAAGACATTGGCAACCTTCAAACACTGGATCCCACCCAGTTTGGGTTCGTGAAGGGCCGATCTTGTCTCCTCAACCAGACTGACTTCTTCGAATCAGTCTCCAGAGCTGTGGACGAGGGTAAGGCGGCCCACACAGCCTATCTGGACCTTGCCAAGGCCTTTGACACCACCCCCCACACTGGAATCATAGATAAACTTAACTAAGCTGGGCATAAATCCCTACGTCACTCAATGGGTTGTCAACTGGCTTACTGACAGAATCCAGACTGTAAAAGTAGTCGACTCCAAATCCAGCTCCAGACAAGTGACAAGTGGAGTACCTCAGGGTTCAGTCCTGGGACCGCTCTTGTTTGGCATCTACTTCTCTGAAGTACAGGCCAACACAAAGGGACTGTGGCTAACAAAGTTTGCAGATGACTGCAAACTGGGAGCCATTATTGAATCCCCAAATTATGTGGATATTCTACAAAAAGGCCTTACAGAAACAGATGATTGGTGCTAGAGCCATGGGCTCAAGCTTAATGCAAAGAAATGTATAGTTATCCCCTTTGGGATAAACCATGTACCCATGAATTACCAAATAGGTGGCAGTACACTAACCACTAAACGTGTGATGAGAGATTTAGGGACACAGGTGGACAGTGGTCTCACCTTCAATAACCACATCGCCACAGTCAGGAAATCCTTCTATGTGGCACACCTCATCACTAAGGGCTTTTCATCCAGAAAAAAGGAGGTCATTGTCCCACTGTACTCATCCCTCATTAGACCCATTATAGAGTACAATGCCCCATTTGGTATGTCCCTCACAAGACATCTGCAACAGCTGGAAAGGCCACAGTAATACCTCACTAAAAGAATCACAGGCCTAAAGCAGATGCCCTATGCTGAACATCTAAAAAAAAACTCCAGCTATACTCTGTGGCATATCGTCTACTCAGAGGCAATCTCTGCTTAACATATAAGGCCATGTCAAACCCTGAGCTGTTGGACATGCTCCACTTAAAGAAATCCCAATCCCTCAAACCCACAATCTCCAGGGATCTAAACCTTGTCATCACAATGAATAAAACATGCTGGAGGGATAGGTTCCTGACCCAGAGACTCCCCATACTCTGGAATAGACTGCCCATACATGTCAAGCAGAGCACCTCCTTGGCCCTATTCAAAGGGAACCTTGACAATTGGATGGGAGATAGGAAATTCACCCCAGGGATCACATCAGTTGCCCTGCTAGACAGGGGTCCAGGGAAGTAAATATTGTGGGAAGAAATATCCAGGGAATTGTTATGGCTAGGCTTGTATAGGCCCTAGGGTCAATAGACTAGTACCAACCTATGAAGATGTCTCCATTTTTTTTAAACTTCATTCTGACTTTGGTTATTCTAGGATGTTTCACATGTTCCCACAGCAAGCTTGGGACAGCTGAAGAGCCCTGCAGACTGCAGAACTGTCTGTGTCAATTCTCATGTGCATTCATGTCACTTTGGCCATGTGTTAATAAATGTTGAAAAACGAAATTCATCTATACTTCCCAGGTCATGTTTGGGTACTACTACAACTCATAGGGATGAATGTAATTTAGCTTAATTTGCATAGAACATATGGAAAGGACCCTGAATTTATTTCAGTAAGTTGGGCATCACCTAAGCAGAGATAGGCAGCAAATGCATTAGATTACTAAAGACTTTAAACTAAGGAAATAGTTCTAAAAAATTATAATTTAATAACCAACTTGTAGTCCTCTTTGAAAATAAATTAGAAACATGCTACAACAAGATTGCTAAATTTCCTACAGTCACCATTCTACTTATTACTGTACTGAAATAAAAAATTACAATGGCTTGAATTACCCCACTACCAATTTCTCTTTCAGCTCACAATTACACAAATGTATTCATAGACCACATGACTGCCCTGCCTTAGCTCGCTACTCGTCCTTTTCAAACACATTAGGCCTCTGAGATCTGAACACAGACATCTTCTTCAAGTTCATAAACCTAAGTCACCTGCAGGCCAGTCACTATACTCTTGGAACATGGACAGAATATGGAATAACCTACCTATATTCATCCCCATACAAGAAAGCCCTTCTAACTTCAAAACCTCACTGTACACTTGTCTCCTCTCCACTGGACATGTAACTGTTCAACTCCTTCCTCTGTCATTACTTAATCTACCAACCAAAAACAAATGTCCACACTAACACAAGTACCAAAGCAAATAAAACTCCACAGGTGAAGAAACTTGGTTCAAAGAAACCAGTGCGTATCAAACTAAAGGGAATAATGAACAGAGTAGCTTGTAAATGTTCAACAACTTTTAATCCATAGAATAGCAAAAAATCCGTCAAGCACTTTCGCCTGGTTCCTACCAGGCTTTGTCAAGATAAAAAACAATCTAAAACTGAGTTATTATATACCACTTGGAATTAACAATATAATTGATTCATTTGCAATTGCAATTATTGTGGTTACAAATTTAAAGCACCAGTGTCATCCATAGCACCAAGTCTACCAACAGGCTAGTGAGTTCTATGCACAATTAATAAGTTAAATTATTTAATCTAAAAATGCATTTAAAAATATATATATTTATGTATATACAAAACAGTTATATGTATAAAATATATAAATAAATAAATAAATGTATTCACTTATCACATTAAACTCGTGCAGCAAATAAAAATTAATGAATGATGTTCATAAGCATTTTCTGTAATGTCAATATATAATGTTAAATGCATAAACATTAAACCATATTTAATTGTAAAAAAATTGAGGTAGTATTGAGCCTTTGAGTGTCAAAACAATAAGATACAATAAAAGTAAAAAATTCTCAATCTAATAAAATAAAAGACCAAAAAGTAATATGTAACAAACTCATAATTTCTCTCTATTTAATTTTAAAACACTGGCTATGCTAGTACTGTCGTTCAAACCTGGAATTTTCGTAGCATTTAGTTTTAGTTGCCATATCAGTTCTTTGTTTTCCAAACGAGTCTCCCAGTCACCCCCTCTGGGGTCCTGAGTGACTTGTTCTAAAACCAGAAATTTTAAATTCATGTTACTACATACCAAAGAATGTTTGTAAAAGGCGTTGGTATCTTTCTTCATTGAAATCTCATATAGATGCTCATATATCCTTTTTCTTAGCGGTCTCTCGGTCTTACCTACATAGAAACTACAGCACTCAGTGCAGGTGCTGAGATAAACTACCCCCTTAGATGCACAGTTAAAATAACCTTGGGTACTAACTCTAAAATTTCTGGAGGGGATAAAGAAATTGTTGTGGTCATGTATATAGGCACATTGATTACATGCACCACATTTAAAAGTACCTACTTTGTTGAAAAGATGCAAGTCCTTTTTGTACCTATGACTACTTTCTAAGTACAATAATTGCAATTGCAAATGAATCAATTATATTGTTAATTCCAAGTGATATATAATAACTCAGTTTTAGATTGTTTTTTATCTTGACAAAGCCTGGTAGGAACCAGGTGAAAGCGCTTGATGGATTTTTTACTATTCTATGGATTAAAAGTTGTTGAACATTTACAAGCTACTCTGTTCATTATTCCCTTTAGTTTGATACGCACTGGTTTCTTTGAACCAAGTTTCTTCACCTGTGGAGTTTTATTTGCTTTGGTACTTAATCTACCAACTGAACCTAATTCCAGTTTTTAACTCTGTTTTTATCTAGTTCCTGCTCCAACATTTTGTTCTCATAATAATTCCCTACAAATTTTCAACTACTTAATTCCTCTTCTTGCTTTCGCTTAGCTCCCAATCCACACTCCACCTCTTCTCTACCTCATGCCAGTTTCTTTCTACAATCACACTTCTTTCTTCTCTACTATCTTTTTCTTTTTTTTAGCATCCATCCTACCTACTACTCCCTCCCCCATATAGGTTCATAGGTATGTACTAGGCTATCTGCCCAAGGGCATTTATAAGCCTAGCCAGAATGTGTTGGCTTTCGCCACCCCCTTAGATTAGTTCCCTGTGCCTCTGTCCAGCAGAGCCATCAGTTCCCTGCACCAGTGTCCAGCAGAGCCATTAGTTCCCTGCGCCACTGTCCAGCAGAGCCATTAGTTCCCTGTGCCACTGTCCAGCAGAGCCAGTGCAGTGATCCCCGGGGTAAATTTTCTGTTTCCCATCCACCCGTCAAGGTTTCTCTTGGAGTGTTAGTGAGGGGCGCTGCCTGATGTATATTGGAATCCTGTTCCAAAACATGGGGAGTCTCTGGGATAGGAATATATCCCTCCAGCATGTCCTATTTATTGTTGTGGTGAGGTTCATATCTCTAGAGTGTGTGGCTCTCTGGGATTTGTTTTTTTTTTAGGTGGAGCATGTCCATCAATTCTGGGTTCGACATCGCCTTGTATGTCAGGCAGAGATCACCTCTGAGTAAGCGGTATGCAACTGAGTACAGCTGGAGTTTCTTGAATCGGGCTGCATAGGGCATCTGTTTGAGGCCAGTAATCCTCTTGGTGAGGTACTTTTGTGGCCTTTCCAGCTGTTGCAGGTGTCTTGTAAGGTACATCCCAAATGGGGAGTTGTATTCTATGATGGGTCTAATGAGTAGAGCGGCACAATAACCTCTTTTGCTCTAGATGCGAATCCTATTGTGATTAGGTGGACCACATAGAAGGATTTTCTAACCAGCTTGGCAATATGATTATCAAAGGAGAGATTACTATCTACTTGGGTCCCCAGATCCCTTATTACATTTTCTGTATTTAGGGGACTATCACCTATGTTGTAGTTTTCCAAATGGGATGACTATGCACTTTTTGGCATTTAGCTTGAGGCCATGATTTTGACACCAGGTATCCGTCTCAGTGAGACCCATCTGAAGGGTGTCTGTATCAGCCGGAGAATCAATTCTGGCCCCTAGTTTGCAGTCGTCTGCGAACTTGGTCAGCCATAGTCCTCCTATGCTTGCCTGCACCTCTGAGAAGTATATGCCGAATGTCTCTATTTCCCCTCTTCTTTCCTCCTTCCCTGTCCCCTAAATATCACAAAGTACTCCTCATATGCCTTGCATGCCTCTCTCTCTATATATTGCTTATACCATGTAGCGCCTGATTTACATGCATTGGTTCTCATAACTGTATAATATTGATCTATTTTGTTGCGTCTAGTATTGTGCCATGTTTTTATTGCCTGGTCTATGAACATATTTAAATTTGCTGTTAATATAATGCTATATCAACTTTACCTATTTTCTATAATGTTATGTAACTTTCTTGGTAATTTCCTTTTTTTGTAATCTTCCTTATCTTTTTAAAATGTTTACTGAATCTTTTTTTGAAACTTTATGTAAGTCTTATTGCTACCTTGGAGCTTTTCTCCCCCGGCCTCCACTGAAAATGGGCTTTCTTTAGCCCAGTGGACTTTCCCGGTAAACAAATGCCAATAAATAAATACTAAATAAATAAAAGAAAGACTTCAAAACATATTTCATTAATGAGTTAAGGATTATATTTAATGAATTTACATATATGGAGTGCACGTTATAATAGCAATGACTGATTGCTGAATTAGTGTCATCTGGAAGTTGGATTTCATAACAGCAGCAGTGGAAATGATTAGCTTGATATAGTTTACTAATTGTGCATGCATGCGTATAGATTCAATAATTTACTACTGAAGTTCTGTAGTGCTAAGTATGTCAACAGGCATGTGTGATGAAATGGATATTTTTGGAGTGACAATGATGACAAAAAACGGCAGTATTATGAGCATGTGACAATGTCAGAGGGTAGGGCAAGAATACATTGTGACAATAGTGAGTGCATTCCTAATATGAATCAACAAGTGATATATTGCAATTTTATATGGCTTTATTAAGATTTCTGCATATAATTATATGGTTTGTGTTACGCAACATTTCTGTTTAATGTGGGTGGCAAAAAGACTTGGACAGTGTTTTGTACTTTAAAAGCTGATTATATCCAAACATTATTGTCACACATTCTGAGTGTGGCCCTTTTTTCCATATGTAGTAATGATGGAAAATAAGCGATTTATGCAGAGAAAGCATAACTTCAGCCTGGAATCAAGTAGTTGTTTCCATTAATTCAGAGGGTGGGAGAAAATGAGCATTGGCACAGTGCAATAGGGAAAATTATACTGCAGCACATGCTAGAAGCAAAGCCAGGCAGAATGCAATTTCCCATAATCCCATGGGGGTTGTGGCTCTGAATCTTATTCAGTTTATCAGCAGTTGAGGAATACCTTCTATCCATCAATAGGGATGACTGACACAGGAGGTGGTGTTAACAATGTCTGCAGCAGCAGCAACACTGTTCAGCTCCTGAAGGTCAGTTTAAAGTCAGTAACATATTTATACGTAGAATTAAATACTGACAAGGAATCACCTCATTAAACATGTCATAATTATTACCAGGTGAACCATGTACATCAGCAGAGAATATATATGAAGGCAGTGTGCATGGTAAGTGTCCCAATCAGCCCTTTGTAAGAGTACATTACTGTATGCTATTCCATTATTATTGTTTAAAAAATAATTATTTTACAAGGTCAGCATCAGGAAAAAGAAAACTTCAACTATACCATTAAATTTGGATGAAGTCAGCAGCTGAATGGGTGTTGCTGCTGCGGCTGATATATAGTTATATTTATGATGCAGCCTGAGGAAAGTGGCAAGCAGTCCCCTAGTTTAATTGTAGGATCTCTCACCTCACGTTAGTAACTCTGCAGAAAGTGACAGTACATCACAAAGTCAAGTAGAAGCTGACATGAAACTCGCCCTTGTACAGGAGGAGGACCCCTGCACTTTTATACAAGGGTCCCCAAACCCAGAGGAGCACTGAGGATGATGGCAAGTTAACAGTGTCCACAGTGACACCCTTAAAAAGGGGAACCAGGTACAGGAATTTCTTACAGCTACCACAGGAAGCAAAAAGCACTGGATGCCCAACAGGAAATTTGTCATAACATTGATAGAGCTTAGACCAGTGCCACAGAGTCAGCTGAAAATGGTCAGAGTCGGTAAACCAAGCATCAGTGACCACCTCCATTCATACACTAGGTAGGACATACCACATTCAATCTAGCATCGGCCTTGCAAGGGGCAGAAGACAGGGTACTGTCTTGATGTATGGGAATATATCACTTGATAATACCAATACTTCTCAGGAAGGTAATGTAAGTAATTAAGGTGAACAAGACATATTTCATGCAGGCATGCCAGCATTCATCTACACCTAAAAAAACCTCACAATTGAAGTTGCTGTCACACAGCACTGTTACATCAGTGTCAACAGGAATACCCTGCATCAGACAGGTCATGACATCTAACCAACTCACCTTACAGTTCTCATGGTAGCCCCTCGTCAAAATCACTTGCACCATCAATTTGTCTAGCTATAGCAGATTTGTGTAACTCATTTGATCTTGAACTACTATGAATCAAATTCAAAGATGCAGCTGGATATTGAACTGGGATGGGGGATGAAGGGAAACAAGTTTGCAAATGTATGCATTTCATCCTTGCAAAACTACTATATACACAATCAATCAAAAGTTGAAAAAAACAGTAATACATGGATTATAATTCCTACAGGTAGCAATTACTTAGAATATAAAAGTAGTAATGTACAGAAAATGTCAGGAAAAATATTTTAATCTATCATTTGCTTATTGTACGAGTACCCTGTGATGTAACATACTGCTGCCACTTCACCCTCCCCACTGCACAAATAATGATAGCTTTTTATGCTTCTGAAGTCAGAAATGGTATACGGCAGCCATAGCTCTCAATCTCTTAGGGCAAGAAATCTGGGCAAAGCTTAATATAATGGAGGGGACAAAGGCTCAGAAAAAGGCACAAATTTTAAATATTGCTCTTATCATCATCATCATCATCATATTCTTTCAGCTGTTCCAGTTAGGGATCGCCACAGCGGATCTTCTGTTTCCATTTCTTCCTGTCCTGTGCATCATGCTCTTTCACACCAACCGCCTGCATGTCGTCTCTCACCACATCCATAAACCTCATCATAGGCCTTCTTCTTTTCCTCTTACCTGGCAGCTCCATCCTTAGCATCATTTTCCCAATATACCCAGCATCCCTCCTCAGCACATGTCCAAACCAACGCAATCTTGCCTCTCTTGCTTTGTCTCCAAACTGTCCAACCTGAGCTGACCCTCTAATATAATGATTCCTAATCCTGTCCATCCTAGTCACACCCAGTGCAAATCTTAACATCTTTAACTTTGCCACATCCAGCTCTGACTCCTGCCTTTTCATCAATACCACCGTCTCCAACTCATATAACATAGCTGGTCTCACTACCCTCTTGTAGACCTTCCCTTTCACTCTTACTGGTACCAGTCTGTCACAAATCACTCCTGACACTCTTCTCCACCCATTCCACCTTCTCTGCACTCTTCTTCACCTCTCTTCCAAAGAATGTCATATGAACAATGACAGCAGGCCATGCACCACACAGCACAGCATACAGATAATCACTGCATGCATCACTCTGCGTTTTTTTACAGTAAAGGAAATACTAAACTGAATGTCATGGTCCATAGTTGTGGACTGCATGCATTATTGCAGGTTTTTACATTAAAGGAAACACTAACTTGAATGTCATGGTCCATAGCTGTGGACTAGATACACCATCTTTAGCTGAGCAGCCACATGACATGCATGAGCCTGCCACATGGGGTCCCTCACAATTGCTGCTGCAAGGTGGTCATTATTACTCATAGTGGGACTGGAACTGGGAGCTGCAGTGGCAGTATGAGTCACTTCACTACCAGATCAGTGCATGATCATGTTACACAGAATAACAAATACCATAAGCATCCTGCATGGAGTAGTTGGCTCATACTGAAGGGCAACCCCAGACTCACACAGGCAGCTAAAATGACAATTCCAGAAGCCAAAGGCCTTCTGAATGACAATATAGGTTGGCTACAGGGATGTGTTATACATCTCCTCTGCAGCTACACTTGGATTTCTCACAGGAGTCATGAGCCATGGCTCCAGTGGATAAAAAAAAGGAGTGGGACGGGGACAAAAAAGTATAGTATGCAGCAATACATTTTAATAACTACTTAAATACAATATGAAAATATATATTTATATTTTCCCACTAAACTACCAGATTTTCAAATCTAGGTGCTTAGGATTTCCCTCTCTCTTCCCCCCTTGGCTGACCTGGTGTGACTCAGATTGAACTCTACAGTTCCCTACAAAACGGTGTCTACAGGACTGCAATCAGTTTCTCTCAGCATTTAAACAGATTGAACTCTACAGTTCCCTACAAAACGGTGTCTACAGGACTGCAATCAGTTTCTCTCAGCATTTAAACAGATTGAACTCTACAGTTCCCTACAAAACGGTGTCTACAGGACTGCATTCAGTTTCTCTCAGCATTTAAACAGAGTAGGTTGCACACAAAAAGCATTTGTTAAGCTTTCACTTACAGTCCTTTGTAATTAAGCAGGTCACCATATTGGTCAGCCATAGGGCTCTTTTTTTCTACTTGAGTGTTTGCCTTCTTTCTCTGTAACTTAAGTAAAATGATTCTTACATTAAGAGCTATAATACTTACCTTATAGCTTTAGGACCTTAGGAAACCTTGTAAACTGCAATAGCCCCGCTACATTCGCCCACGCTACGCTCGGGCTCTTTTTGCTCACCTCCCTGCCCCTAATTATCTCCTGCCTCCCAGTACCTCTAAATTTATAGTACTATAGCCACTCCTCCACTTTCTAGATCCTATCTGCTTTCATCTGGGATAATACCTCC
The DNA here is from genome assembly GCF_019279795.1 of Protopterus annectens. Taxonomy (NCBI): domain Eukaryota; kingdom Metazoa; phylum Chordata; order Ceratodontiformes; family Protopteridae; genus Protopterus; species Protopterus annectens. The sequence goes on from NC_056749.1 coordinate 158,193,034, forward strand.
CACCCCCATTCTTCTACCTACATTTTAATAGCACCTATTAGCTTTCATCTGGCATTCTCCCATCCCCCTTCCAGTGCATTTACCTCACCATTCTATTTTTTGGTGTTGCATCACCAGGTAAAACAGTCCCTTAACTCACTAGCTGAATCACATATAATGATATACTCTTCTTTACTACCCCTCTTGTTCGCACCATACTTCCTTACCTTGTATAAAAAACAGTTTCTCACAGGATTTCAGGTCCCAAAAGGCCATACTATCACCCCAGCTGTAAATCCTTCCACCTTCAACCATACTTACAGTACCAGATCCTATCCAACATCTTGTTCAGTCTATCAACATCTCAACCCCAGGCACATTAGCTCTAGATCCAAACACTGCCACAAACTAATAAACAAATTCCTGAAGTTCATCACCAGGTATTGACTCAACCTAATACTTGGTGGTGATATTCACCCCAACCCTGGCCCACCCACTTCAGATACACATACCCCCTCTACTTGCAATCTAAGCTACAAACCTACAATTAATAGGCCAACTAACTCTCTCCTAGCCTGTCATCTTAATATTAGAAGCATTAATAACAAGGTACATGAATTGCATGCACTTTTGGATGTCCACTCTCCTGAGATTCTCTGTTTATCTGAAACCTGGTGAAAACCTAACACTAAAGACAATGAAGTGTTACCACCTGGGTACAACATACACAGGCTGGATCATGCTCGAGGAAGGGGGGGTGGGGTAGCTGTTCTCTATAAATCTGAGTTGAATGTCTCCATAGATGTAATACAACCACCTCAGATTAATAACTCAGAGATTCTTGCTACCAAATTGCAACTTAATAAAAATAAATGCATTATTATCATCTATATGTACATTCCCCAGGTAACAATAGATCTACACTTGAAGATATCCTGCACTGGCTATCATGTCACTACCCCCAAGAAACCCTACTACTTGGAGACTTCAACATAGACTGGGGCACCTGTTCCTCAGAATCCCCAACCACCCATATAAACTTACATGTATTTACACAAATTATATCCACCCCTACCAGGATAGGTAAACCCAACCAAAATGAAAGCATACTTGACTGGGTACTCATAAATAGGTAAGGCATATTTGCCGAAAGCGCTTATCGGAAGACTGAGGACTGCTTGTTTTATGTTGTATTCGTTTTTTTATTAACGTTTTGATCTTATTATCAAGTTTTAGTGCCGTGGTAGACAACAGGAGTTTTTAGTAGTGGGTACTCATAAATAGTCACCCCCAACTGTACACCTCTGGTACCCTCCTTGATGGCCTAAGCGATCACCTTCTCACACATGTAATTAAGCACAAAACCATTAATTCCCAACAACCCTTACTCAGAAAGGTTAGAAACAATAAAAACTTTGACCCTGCCAAATTCCAACAAGAACTGAACTCATGTAATTTGTCTGTTCTAAAACACCTCCCCTTAGAGGAAGCAGTAGCATACTTTAACAACAAATTCCTTGAGATCCTTGATTTGCATGCACCTGTTCGTTCAAAGAGAACCAAGGCAAAAACTGTGCCATGGCTTTCTAAAGAGTCTAAACTCAAAATTACCCTTGGAAACAAAGCATGGGCTTTATGACGGTCTTCTAAAGACCCTCAAGATCACATTAAATACAGGCAATCCAGGAACGAAACCAAAAAATCAATTTTACAAGACAAAAAAACACTACTACTGTAATTTACAGATATTAAATCAAAATAACCCTCAGAAGATTTGGGCAGGTTTAAATAATCTACTAAATCCTGGACAAACTTCAACCCCAATCCCTGCTGCTACTATTGATAAAACCTCTGAAGATGTTTCTGACAGTTTTAACCGATTCTTTACTGAGACAATTCAAGTCATAGCTCCAAGCAGTTTTGGCCCAGTCAAGACAAGCAGCTCATATCTGGAAAGCCTGCAGCAAGTGATAGCATTTTTACCGACTGCAACTCTAATAGATTTAGCAAGTCATCTCTTTATATAGCACATCTGCGCCAGCTTATAAAAGCAGGAAAATTTGACTGAATCAGAAATGGTATCCAACATACTTCATTAGCATAGAAACACGTACATCATTCTTCTTTTCCATCTCATTATGCAAACATTTCCATAAGCATATTCAACGTCATCTTGCATTTGCATAAATGGCCTCTATGAATTGCATCTTGGCTTTGCTTGTTAATGAATGTCTCGAATAGCCTAAGCACATTTGCATAACTGACTATGAATACTGGCCTAAAAAATGCAAATTTTTTTTTCATTATTCAGAAATAAGATTCTTTACCACAATCCTATAAACTAATGTATATATATATATATATATATATATATATATATATATATATATATATATATATATATACTGCATATATAAAATTTGTAAACAGGATATGTAATCTGGTTCAGATGTCATTATGAATGAGGTTATAGTAAATGTATACAGTACAGTAATGTACTATGATCAGACAATGAAGAGTACAACATTTTTACAAAAAGAAATCATTTATGCTGTGGACATATGAATGTATTTAAAGTGCCTTCATACCTCACATCTATATTGAGCTGTATTATGCAAGTCTAGTATAAGTAAATATATTAGTCACAGTGCTATATAAAAATGAATGCAAGAAAAAATACAAGGTAGCTTGACAGTGCATTGCTATGGTTGACAATTATACTTGAAGTTTTGGCTATGTGTGAGTAAGCTTTTACTGAAAGACTTGCAATCATTGAGAATACTGTAATGGGGAACAAAAGTGAAATCTCATTTTATTCTCATTCAGTAATTAGAAATTTGTTTCAAATAATTCAAGTGCAACTTGACATGAACTGTTGTTGCATGTTTTCTCTCAGTATGCCAGTTAACAGTGTAGATTACATCTTTAAAGATAGCAGGCACATTTTGCTTATCTCCTCATGCTTAATTCTATGTTCACTTGACAGGAACATTTCTGGGAATACTTGAAAATTAACTGGTGCAAACTGGGGAAAGGAATGAAGTGGTCAGGACAATTTGTATTATATAACTTATTTTGATGTTTTTTTCATATATATAATGATTGGGTACATGATTGGAAATGTTTGTCTTATTCAGAAAAGGAACTAATATGCTCACATCCACAACATGAGATAATGTAGAGTTTTACTTTTCTGATCCATATCTTGTTAGATGTATGTCACATATATTATCTATTGCTTTAAGAATTTATTATAATAATACTCAAGAGGAGAATCCAGGAAAACTGCAATATAGTCTCAGAGAATTCTATAAAACAGCCCTTTATATATCTTAATTCTTCCAGTTATTTTGCCTGTTCCCTTTGTTTTACTTTACACATTAGCACCACTTATCCTGCATTTATTTAGAATTTGTTTATTGGATTGACTGAGTCAGTGGACTGGCCAAAGGACCACTTTCAGCTAAGAGGTAGTCCAAATGGTAATAAGAAATAATATAACTATGGTAAGTTTGAACAAAAATTATAAAGTAATTACAAAATTTAAAAAAAATGTACTAAACAGATGCCAGACACTAGCGCTTTCTATGAAATAGATGCCGGAATAAGTCTCTTTATCATACTGTATTAGATCACTGCTGAAATTATGTAAATAGTCTGTTTTCCAATATGTGAGAGAAGGTGATTTCAGGTTGCTGGGATAATTCTCAAAGTTTTTTTTTTCACTAATAGCCTGTATAAATTGAGGTCTGTGAAGCATTAACTATACGTTTGTGTATCTTGTATGTGATAAAATTGAGTCTTCATGTTAGCCTGTTTCTGAGCAGAGGGTAGTCCCTGTATTCAGAAACATTTAGGTGAATTTGGAATGTACGTAGTCTCACACAGAGAGGCAGTAATTTAAAGACACAGAAAGTGTGATTATGCTAGGTCAAAAGACAGCAGCCAGCATACTTTGCAAATGACCATATAATGACATGGAAATGACCAACATTATTGAAATGAGGGTAATGGCAAATGTAAATGATGGTAAACAATATGGTATACCTGTTCAGAAATGTATACATTTTGTGTGATATGATAGAATAGTCAGAGTTTCAGACCACTATAAAATCCTGAGGTTATAGGAGAAAGACCAAGAAAACAGGTGCAAACAGATGACTCAGTAGTATCACTGGGGATGGAGAGAGAACCTCCATGGCTACCAGCCTGATGGACATATCATCTAAAGTAGAGATCTCCCTGTACATAACCTATCATAGTGTGCATGACTCAGAAAGAGTATGCTGCAACTGTGTGGACAGCGGCACCATACATGCACTAGTTCAGATGTTTTGCTATCATATGCAGGTTCAGTGGATCTGCTGGATGTGAACAGTAACCATCCCTGTGAACACCAAGGCATGTATAGCTTACAGAATCTTGACTACAGGGAACTTCCAGTGACCACTGGGGGAAAGATGGAGTAGTCCTGGCATCCATATTAAGGATACTTCACCAGTTTCTCAATGCCAAATTATAGCATGCAAAGGAGCATAGGTACTTCCAACACACCTTAAAGGACAGAAGCAATATCATTTAGGCATTCTGTGACATAACTCATTAAGGTACAGGGTGGGGGGGCATTGACTGCCCTCACACTGTAATGAAAGCCCCATATGATGAACAGTGATAATGGTACATCACTCTAGAAAGTACAGGATATAATGCATAGTATGAAAATCAGGCCACCCAAGTTGTGCTCACAACTGCCACATCTAAGTCAAGTGCTACTTTTTACACATTTCCACATCTGACACACATGCAACTCATCACTCCTTTGTAGGAGCGGGAGGGGGGAATCTAAAAAAACATCTTTTGGTGATGCTGGTTCTGTCCTAGAGCCAGGCCTTATTTTCTACCGTGGTCTGTGAGTTTCTTACTGGTGTCATGAGCACAGACCTAAATTACTGATGAATATATATTCGGAGTACTTAAAGACCATTTCTGTTGTTTAGATATTTCATATGGTGCCCTGCAGTGTGACACTGAAACATGTAGTAAAATATTTACAATGTGTGATCTATTATGCAACATGTTGGTGCACAAACAGAGTGGGGGAGAGACCTTTTGGAGGAAGACATCCCAGATCAGGAGCAGATGAGGCACTTGATAAGGACTCTCTGGTAGAGCAGCAATGACTGTGGAAGGTGGAGGCAGGTGCAGTCCTCCATGGCAGAGGCAAAAAAGCAGCATCTAGTTAATATCTAATATGAAATACAACAGTAACAATGATGGATGTAATAATACAACCAATATTTGCAATATCTTGAAATGATTGGCCTCACTGTGCAACACACATATACTGTCCATGTGACAGAGTACAGAGGGCAGAGGGTAGGTGAGAAGATCCACAGTGACAAGTCTCAGAGGGCAAAGTGTCTGTCTGTGTGTGTGTGTGTGTGTGTGTGTGTGTGTGTGTGTGTGTGTGTGTGTGTGTGTGTGTGTGTGTGTGTGCAGAGTGTATGTATGTGTGTGTGCAGAGTGCCTGTATGTGTGCAGAGTGTCTATGTGCGTGTGCAGAGTGTCTCTGTGTGTGTGCAGAGTGTCTATGTGCATGTGCAGAGTGTCTATGTGCGTGTGCAGAGTGTCTGCATGTGGGCGCGCTCATTGTAGCAATGCAATTTAGTGCTGTTTATATACATATGTATGTGTTGTATTGACAGATAAATGTGGGGGGACAGGACATCTGTTCAGAAAGTAGCTGGTGTCTCCACTGTGGTCTGACTGGGCAGAGGTGGGAAGTACAAATGTGCATGTGTGAGAGTGCATAGATACATCCCCAGCAGAAGCTGCAGCACTGTGAATGAGTATGATGGACAGACTGGGGGTTCTAACAGAAGACCTGTACACTGACCATGTCTTTCCTATACTGGGGATGGGTAACAGGCATAATCCAAAGTACTCATGGAGGATGGAGTATTCTGTGAGCCAAGTGGTGGAATGTGCTACTGGTATTCCTAGAAAAAACACCCCTTGCACTGACCCAGCATGCATGATTGCACAAAGACATTTTTTCTACCATATAAGATGGGCTGTAGCCCCAATACAGCCCATCTACTTTTATGTGACTGTGGTCAGGGCAGTGGTGGATGCTAAAATTAAAGGCCTGGAAGGTCAAAGTCCATATCATTTAGGGTTGCTGTCCCTTCATCTGTAGAGCAGCATGGCCAATTATCAATTCAAAGTCTGATTAATAAATACTAATTTGGGTAATGAGGGAAGGTTTAATTACAAGATATTCCTCTTCCATTGCAGAACAGAATTTCTCACCATTATGTAGTTTTCATCTGAACTAGCAGTCGGTGTGCTTATCTTCAATTGTAATGTGGTACAAGATGGCTTTACTTAATGCTTTGTTTTTCTACAGAGTTTTTTTAAATTGGTATGACTCATCTGTAGGTCAGCCAGGGACTTTTATGCATAGCCAGGAGCATGAGTATAGCAAGAATTGTTTGTAAAAAAGTAGAGGTATTAGTACTGCTTCCAAACATATTTATTTCGGTTGTGTTCTGCTTCAGCAGTCTGACTAACCTTCAAGGGTGATTTACACTTGGACAGATAAGTCAGGGAGGCAAGTAGTAGTAGCAAAGATAACATACAATTATCAGTAGCTTGTTTGGCTTAGAAAAGTCTTATTTTTTCCATGTGGCTGTTCCAGGTCAATTATTTTAATAATGCTTTTCTACAAACATTAAATAAGCTTGCCCCACTCAGGAAGATTCGTACCAACACCAAAAAATCTCCCTGGGTTAGCAAAAGAAACAATTCTATTACTCAAGCAAAGAGCCAGAACGTGGTCTCTATCTTACTAGCAGAAGAAATGCTAATCTCACCACCTACCAACAACTCCAAAATCAAGCCAAGAAGCAAAATCAAGCAAGTTAAAACATTATGTAATTTCCATAAAAGCTTCCAACAGATTAACCAACAGCGAGGCAATTGTAAAAACAAATGCAAAATGTATTTGGTAAGCACTTCTTCAGACCTAAAACACATCTAACAAGGCTCTAATAAATGCTGATAACAATTAAGTCAGCACCAATCACAGCATCAAGCAAATCATCCAATGAATCCTAAAAACAGTGTAAGATTAGTTAAAAAACAAAAACACTAAAAATCTTAATGAAAGCTATATAAAAGTAGTGCGTCTAAAAATGAATGTATCTAAAACTGAATACACATACATGTACAATAAAGCAATAAAACAAACATAAAACACATAAAAAACTTCAAATGGACTGAGAAGCATAATATCAAAATAGTCAATGAATGTTGGTTTAAACAATGGGTGATTTTCGGAAAGGGCTTAAGGGGTACCTCTGTCATGTAGCCCTCTCCCCTTAACCTGCTAATCCACCTACTCTCAGAGGTCTCAGTAAAGCACACAATCTCTCTCTCTCTCTCTCTCTCTCTCTCTCTCTCTCTCTCATTCACAATAACAAGAAATGTGAAAGTGTGTCAGTATTGCAAACATGTTTGGCTAAAGCGTTAGTCTGAACACCATTACTGATCTTTAAAATGTGTACCCTAATCAGAACGCTTACCAGATAAATTTTGCTTTTGTTTTTACAATTGCCTCACTGGTGGTTGATCTTTTGGATGCTTTTGTGGAATTTAGATTCATTTTTTCATTCCTATGGTTCCTTTATACTAGCTGTGACCTGGTTTGTGTTTGGAAGATAAAAAATTATACTTTCAATCTTGTCAACTACAATACCAGAAAAATCCCCAAAAATTCTGGCAATTAATTAACCCCCTTCTTAAGCCTGGAAAATCCATTACCCCAGTCCCAACAACCACCACTACTGCAGACTGTGCAGCCACCAAATTCAATTCCCATTTCATTACCTCAATAACCTCACCACTAAATACTACTAATTCTCTTCTTGCAGTACCTACCCCCACTATCCAACCTCCTTCCTTTTTTAAAATTGAACCTGTCCAAACTAGTTAAATATAAAACCTTCTATCTAAGATAAAACCTTGTATTCTTGCCGCTGATCAACTACCTGGAGACTTCCTGAAACTAGCTGCCACATCTATTGCATACCCTACATCTATTCTAATTAACTGTTCTATCTCTGAACAGTATGTACCTCTCCTTTGGAAAATATCCCATGTCATACCACTTGATAAAGGAGGACCCTCTACAAATATATCCAACTCCAGACCTATAGCCATTCTCTCACCTTTAGCCAAAAGTTTAGAAAAGTGTATTCACAAACACACGACGTCCTAAAGAATAACCTCTTATCTGATACACAACATGGCTTTCAACCCAAACACAGTACTAATACAGCCCTCATAAGTTTTACCACTTCCATTAATCACCTCATAAACAACAACCAATTCATCTCTGCCACCTTCCTCGATATGTCAAAAGCCTTTGACTCTGTATCTCATCAAATCATTTTAAATAAACTGGCCTCTTACAACTTCTGTCCGGAAGCCCTAAGCTGGTTCCATAGCTACCTCTATAAACAAAAACAGGCCACCTTATTGGATAAAAAAAACTCTCCTTCCAACTTCCCATCTCTGTAGGGGTACCTCAAGGATACATCTTTGAACCACTACTCTTCACTATTTTTACTAATTACCTCAGTTTTGCCGCTAACCCTGCCAAAATCATCCAATATGCAGATGATATCTGCCTCATCCATTCTGCTCCCACCATCGATATCCTCCAAATAAAAACTCAGACTGCACTGAATAATATTGAAAACTACTTAGCAGCCCATCAACTTATACTAAACCCGAATAAAACAAAGCTTAAGGTCTTTTCAAATGCCTCCCTACAAATAATCATCCACCTCTCTCTGTCTTTTTTTCCAATGGCACCATAACTGAACCTGTCAAACAGACAAAATTGCTTGGGGTCACTATTGGCAATGCATTTGACAAACACACAGCACTGACAATTAAAAAAGTCTAAAAACTTGGTACTTTCTATAAGGCCAGACCATATCTTACCAACCATGCCAGACTTGCCAAAGCAAGAACCCACCTGTTATCCTCAGTACTTTACCATTCTCAAATATTCACCAACCTTTGTAAAGTAGAAATAAATAACCTCAAATCTTGTTATAATAAGATAGCCAAAGTTGCATCTAACCATCCTGAAAAAATCACATCACTGTACTGCCCTCCATGACCTGGACTGGTTAGAACTACCAAACTTACTTACATTAAATCAACTATTAATCACCCATACAGTCTTGTATAAACCTAATTACTGACCAGCTCTATCTGACCTTGTTCAACCCTATACTAACCTTAAATCACTTAGTTCAGCTGATCAAGTGTTGCTTAAAGTTAACAAAACTCATAACCAACATGGAGACTCCCTATACTGCCATAAACTTGCCAAACATTGGAACTGTCTTCCTCAACATATTCTATCCATCAATAATACTCAACTTCAGACAAGCCCTAAAACAATATGTCTCAACTCAGTGGATATGCTTTTGTTCTCCAGACAAACCTGTTTCTCTCCCGCCTTTTTACTGTCTTTCTTCATGCTCTCAGAGCCTCATGTTTTCCTTGATTACAATACTTCCTCCTTTCATTTCATCTTTCGATTTCTCTTCTCTACTACTTCTAATGCAAAAAAAAAAAAAATGTTTTTTGTACTGTACTCACGGTTTGAAATGCTGTCTCTGTTTAATAACCCTATTGTTAATAATTTATCTATATGTCACCATATGGTTGTATTTATTATAGCTTTGCAGAACTATGTTACTTCTGTGGAGCTTTTCTACCTGGATTGTCTGCTGTAAATGGGCTATTTTGCCCATTCGGACAGTACCCATTAAACAAATGTAAATAAATAAATAATTTTTTTACAACTTCAACATTTTCAGACTGTGGTTTTATTGCCTGTGGAATTACTACATAGCTCAAGCACTGGGTTTTGCAAGTCCTAACTTGCAGTTTGTAGGTAAGTACTAGGCTAGCTGCTCAAGTGGACCATTTTAAGCCTATTTTCATCAAAGGTGAAAAATAATGTCTGTACCTTTTGTCTGTGAGGTAAACCCCATAACCATTTTACCCACCCTCAAACCCAGTAAGCTGGGTTAGCAGTCAAACCAGATGAAAAGGGGTGTCAAAAAATAATACCACATCATCCAGGGAGGACATGAAATATCTGGTACTTGCCCAAAAGCATCATAAATTTATTTATTTTATTTTTATTTTCATTTTGATTACTGGGGGAGTCCACTGGACCCAAAACGGGCTATAGATATATCTTCCTCTTCTTTCAGCTGCTCCCGTTAGGGGTCGCCACAGCAGATCAACTGTTTCCATTTCCTCCTGTCCTCTGCATCTTGCTCTGTCACAACAACCACCTGCATATCCTCTCTCACCACATCCATAAACCTTATCTTAGGCCTTCCTCTTTTCCTGTTACCTGGCAGCTTCATCCTTAGAATCTTTTTCCCAATATACTCTGCATCCCTCCTCAGCACATGTCCAAACCAACGTAATCTTGCCTCTCTGGCTTTGTCTCCAAACCTTCCAACCTGAACTGACCCTCTAATATACTTATTCCTAATCCTGTCCAACCTCCTCACACCCAGTGCAAATCTTAACATCTTCAACTCTGCCACGTCAAGCTCTGACTCCTGCCTTTTTGCCAATGCCACTGTCTCCAACCAGTATAACATAGTTGGTCTCACTACTGTCTTGTAGACATTCCATTTCACTCTTACTGGTACCCATCTGTCACAAATTACTCCTGACCCTCTTTTCCACCCACTCCATCCTGCCTGTACTCTCTTCTTCACCTCTCTTCCACACTCACCCTTACTCTGAACTGTTGATCCCAAGTACTTAAACTCATTCACCTTTGTCACCACTACTCCCTGCATCCTCACCATTCCTCAATCCTTCCTCTCATTCACACACATATATTCTGTCTTAGTCCTGCTGACCTTCATTCCTCTTCTCTCTAGAGCATATCTCCACCTCTCCAGGGTCTCCCCCACCGGTTCCCTACTCTCACTACAGATCACAATGTCATCTGCAAACATCATAGTCCATGGGGACTCCTGTCTGATCTCGTCTGTCAACCTGTCCCTCACCCACCTTTGCAAATAAGAAAGGGCTCAGAGCTGATCCCTGATGTAATCCCACCTCCACCTTAATCGCATCCGTCACTCCCACCGCAGACCTCACCGTTGTCACACTACCCTCGTACATATCTTGTACCACTCTTACATACTTCTCTGACACTCCCAACTTCCTCATACAATACCACAACTCCTCTCTAGGCACCCTGTCATATGCTTTCTCTAAATCCACAAAGACACAATGCAACTCCTTCTGACCTTCTCTGTACTTCTCCATCAACACTCTCAGGGCAAACATCGCATCTGTAGTGCTCTTTCCTGGCATGAAACCATACTGCTGATCACTAATCATCACCTCCCTTATTAACCTAGCTTCCACTACTCTTTCCCATAACTTCATGCTGTGACTGATCAGTTTAATCCCTCTGTAGTTACTACAGCTCTGCACATCACCCTTATTCTTAAAAATCGATACCAAAACACTTTTTCTCCACTCCTCAGGCATCCTCTCACATTCCAAGATTTCATTAAACAATCTAGTTAAAAACTCCACTGCCATTTCACCTAAACACCTCCATGCTTCCACAGGTATCTCATCTGGACCAACAGCCTTTCCATTCTTCATCCTCTTCATAGCTATCCTTACTTCCTCTTTGCTAATCCACTGCACTTCATGATTCACTATCCGCACATCATCCAACCTTCACTCCCTCTCATTCTCTTCATTCATCAATCCCTCAAAGTACTCTTTCCATCTGCTCAACACACTCTCCTCACTTGTGAGTACATTTCTCTCATTATCCTTTATCACCCTTACCTGCTGCACATCTTTACTAGCTTGGTCCCTCTGTCTAGCCAATCAGTACAGGTCCTTTTCTCCCTCCATATATAAAAAATAGTCTCCTTGTATAGGATTAAACTGCCAGAACTGCCATATCTCGGACACATCTGCTGTCAACCCTTCTGTACACCTCACCCATCCTTACAAATCTAAGTAAATGAAACCTTAACAAAATCATTACCTCCTATAACAATATAGCTAGATTTGCCACAGGGTAAGCCTATAGAACCCACCACTGTCAGAATGTTCACAAATTAGGCTGGCTAGAACTACCCAATCAGCTCCAGTATAACCAACTCATAGTTATACATAAAACCCTCTACCTATCTACCGGTACTCCCATTCTGTCTAATATTATTACCCCCTACAGCAACCTAGCATCCCTCCGCTCATCCAACAGAATGCTAGTACAATCAACCAAAGCCAACAACTCAGCTGGTGAATCTTTATTCCCCAACTCTGCTGGAAAAAATGGAACCTACTTCCTGCTGAACTAACAACTATATCCTCCCTGCTCCAATTTAAAACATCCCTAAAGATGTATCTAAACAGGGATTGGCTATGTCCATGTCTAAACCCAGACTAACCAAAAATAACAAATAGGTAAGAAAAAGGTAAGATAAACTTAGCTCACAGAGGTGGAATACACATTAATAACCTTCCCCCACCCAAACATACACTTCTTTACAAACTTTAGAATCATATTATCAGGAATATAGCTTGTTTCCTACCCATTCTGCGCCTACGCTGTTCTCCCCCTCTATATTCTATTCACAAAAACTTTCTTTCTTAACTAACCACCTTTTATCTTAACTGTCATCCTTGCATTCAGCCTTGAAATACATGTCTTTCTCTCTTACACACTTCAAACATGTATAATGTTATCTCTATAGGAATACCACAAACCCACGTTTGCTTCAATTAGATGGAACCTTGACTATAAATTGTTAGTGATTTCTTAAATGTGTTGATTTCTATGTAACTACATACTTAAGTGTCAATTATATGCAACGTGCAGCTTTTCCCCCCGGGCCTCCGCTGAAAATGGACTTGTATCCAGTTAGACTATCCCAGTTAACAAATGTAAAATAAATAAATAATATACAATATCACTACAGTAAGGAAATGCATATGCATAAAAAGTACAACATACAGCACAGTTAACAGATATTAGAGTACATCACAGTTTACAGGTGTTAGCATTTAGAGCAAGCATGATCAACTGTCTTCATAATAAAAGATCTAAGGGTTCTTACATTCTTATATTAGTAGAGGGTAGACAGTTATGTGCCATTTTAAAGGTCTCTGGAGCTAAAGTTTCCAAGATTCTTTTAAAAATATTTATGAGAGGGTCTAACCTTAGTTTTAAAATGTGCATTAAGTCAGTCATTTGTGACCTTATCAGTCTTGTCCACAATGACTGCACAGGTAAAAACCACACTCTCCAAAGCCAAGAACACAGCATCCATGGGACCAGACAACATCCCAGGCTGCATTCTACATGAACTACAGAACGAACTGGCACCCCACCTAAGTACCATGTTCAATAATAGCCTCACCGCAGGCTTTGTACCTGCTGAATGGTGCACAGCAACGGTTATCCCACTCCACAAGGGGGGATCCACCACGGACCCCAGGAACTACCGCCCCATTAGCCTGACAAGCCTGGTTTGCAAGGCCATGGAACGTATCATCATGGAACTTATAAACAAAGACATTGGTAATCTCCAAACTCTGGACCCCACCCAGTTTGGGTTTGTAAAAGGCAGATCATGTCTCCTAAACATGATAGACTTCTTTGAAGCAGTCATCAAAGCTGTAGACAAGGGCAAGGTGATTCACACAGCCTATCTAGATCTTTGCAAGACTTTCAACACCATTCCCCACTCTGGAATTATAGATAAACTCACTAAAATAGGTATAAATCCCTATGTCACAAGATGGGTTGCCAACTGGCTCACTGACAGAACCCACACTGTGAAAGTAGCAGACTCCAAATCCGACTTCAGACCAGTGACAAGTGGAGTACCGCAGGGTTCAGTCCTGAGTCCTCTCCTGTTTGGTATCTACTTCTTTGAAGTACAGGCTAACACAGAAGGTCTTTGGCTAACAAAATTCACAGATGACTGCAAACTAGGAGCCATAATCGAAACTGCTAATGATGTGGACATCCTCCAAAAGGGGCTCACTGAGACATGCCTGGTGTCAAAGCTATGGCCTCAAGCTCAATGCCAAAAAGTGCATTGTCATCCCCTTTGGTAAAAACTCTGTACCCATGAACTACAGCATAGGTGGTAGTATACTTAACACTGAAAGTGTGACAAGAGACCTTGGGACACATGTGGACAGTAGTCTCTTCTTTGATAATCACATCGCCACAGTAGTCAGGAAATCCTTTTACGTGGCACACCTCATCACAAAAGGTTTCTCATCCAGGAAAAAAAAGAGGTCATTGTTCCCCTCTACTCATCACTCATTAGACCCATTATAGAGTACAACACCCCTTTTGGTATGTACCTCACAAGACATCTACAACAACTGGAAAGGCCGCAGAATAGAGGATTACTGGCCTCAAACAGATGCCCTACGCAGACAGTCTCAAAAAACTCCAACTTTACTCCGTTGCATATCGCCTACTCAGAGGTGATCTCTGCCTAACATACAAAGCTATGTCAAACCCAGAGCTGTTGGACATGCTCCACTTAAAGAAATCCCAATCCTTCCGAGCTACACACTCTAGGGACTTAAACCTTGTCACCACAATAAACAGAACATGCTGGAGGGATAGATTCCTATCCCAGAGACTTCCCATACTCTGGAATAAACTACCTAGCGATATCAAACAAAGCTCCTCCTTAGCACTCAAGAAAAATCTTGATGATTGGATGGGAAATAGGAAATTCACCCCGGGGATCACCTCTGTGGCTCTGCTCGACAGTGGCACAGGAAAATAATTTTCTCGGGTGGCAAAAGCCAGGGTACCTTTTTGGCTAGGCTTGTATAGGCCCCATGACCGATAGCCTAGTACCTACCTATGAACCTATGAACCTAAATATGTATTTTAAGGGACTCCTATGTAAGCAAAGCTCCAGTACTTACCAGTGTACATTGTTTAAGCTTATGAAACATATGTAAGTTTTAAAGATTTCACGCTGGGATTCTGATATTCATGAATGTTGCTGCTATGATTTGGAATTATCTGTAATATTTTGTTCAGACTTTTCTCTTTTAATATTCATCTCTTCATGACTTTGAATTAAACCAGAATTATGTTAGTATTTGTGTTTAGCAAAAGTTGTATAATCCCTATTTTACATACCTTTGCAGCTGCCTTACTACATATTTTTTATGTTCCATTTATTTATTTTTATTTGTTATATTTATTATATAAGAGGGTTCAAAAGCAAAAACAGTTCAAAGGCAAGCACAATATACATGTACATATTTACATGAATGAGAAAGTACAATACAGAAATTAGCAGTGATAAAGTAAAGGTTGAAAAGGAAGGTGAGAGGTGGAGAAGATGGAGTTAAAGAGGAAGGTTAAAAAGTGGCGAAGAGGTAGTTAGAGCAGGCTTGAGTTTGTAGAATAGGATGGTGTATACTGAATCTTGGCTGTAAATTTGCAAGCACCCATTTGCAAACAGAGGAGCTGATTCAATTGAGAAGCTTCAGAGCAATTTGACATTATCTGACCAGCTTTTTGCAAACAGTAGACTGCATAAAAGACAAAGAAGGAAGAGGAGATCCAGTAAAAAGTTCCACCTCTAGGAAAGGTGCTGGGTTGTGTCGTATGCCAATATCTCTCAACTGTCCAAATTTTCTAAGAATTTCCAGATTTTTGCCTAATATTTTTGGTCTACTCTTCAGTTATTTGCCAGAAAACTGCAAATTTTATGCGGATTGTAGTCACTAAATACTAAATGTTGAAAGACATTTGCATTTCAGACTTCATATCCTTTATAAAATACATAATAATGCAAAACCTGTCATTCTAGCAATGTTCTTTTAAGATTATAGGAGCAATATTTAAAATCTGTCCCTATTTTTGGGCCTTTGTCCTACCATTATTTTTGACTTAGTTCAGATTTCTTGCACTGAAAGGTTGAGAGGTATGGGTGTGCCCTTTAACTAGGCAGTGGCATTTGTACTGTATTTTAGGTAGTGCTTGCACTGAGGTCTAAAAACAAAGTATTTAGTGTGTTCTGCTAGGTTCTAGTAAGTCATTACATTGTTTTGGGCAAAAGATAGAAAAGCTGTGAATACTAGAATTGAAACAAAAAAATAGTCTCAATAAATCGCAGGAAACTAGAAACTGTTTAATCATAAAACAGAGTAAACAACTAAGTGCTTTTGCCTTGAATTCCACTGGTATTATCAGAGTTGTATAAAAAAACATTAAAATCAAGCTTAATTACCTTCATAATAACATATGCAACCAATCACAGTAAAATTCATGGCCAATTCAATTTAGAATAATTTAACTGTTTAAAAGACAGCAGAAGCCCTGTCACTTGAAACAAAATAAGACATAAATCACACAGCAAAAACATCAGTTATTAATTATTAATTAAAAAGACTTTAAATAATGCTCAACTTACCTTTTTTGTTCAAAACAGATAACTAAACAGATATATAACTCCAACCATAATACATAAACACTAATAATAAACCTACAAGCAAATCCAGATAGAAAATATATATAATGGTTACCCAACTTCAGATTTGGCAAGTCCTT
Organism: Protopterus annectens; assembly: GCF_019279795.1. Lineage (NCBI taxonomy): Eukaryota > Metazoa > Chordata > Ceratodontiformes > Protopteridae > Protopterus > Protopterus annectens. The sequence goes on from NC_056749.1 coordinate 158,209,703, forward strand.
TGTTTTAATACAGGGGCCAGTGAAATACTGTCATTAAGCCTTGATGAAATGTTGACATTTAATCTCATTTGCCAGTTACTCTCTCTATCTCTCTCTCTCTCTCTCTCTCTCTCTCTCTCTCTCTGCCTCCAGTCTAATGTCACCACCTCTCTCATTAACTTGTACCTTATCAATCACAAAAAAGATGAACCTTTTAAAATTGTCACATTTATTACTGTGAACAAAGAGAGCATGCTGTGGGTCCTTATTTTTTTTTATTGCCCTAAGACGTTCACTTATTCTATCCCTCAGTCTGCATACGGTTTTTCCAACATAAAAAGATGTACAAGATACACAATTTGCAAGATAAACTATCATAGTCATATTACAATTGCATCTCTCTGGGCATCTAATGAAATAACTATAGTTGCCTACTGTGACATAAGGTCCATCAGTAATAAACTTACAATATTTACAGGCACCACATTTCATCATGAGGGATTTGTACCTAGGTTTTACCATGATCTTCAAACTCCTCTCTAAGTTGTTCTTAATATTCTTATCCCTATTATATACTATTTGGGATTTGTGGCCCAACAACTCCTTAGTTACTTCTCCAAAACAAGTGTCCCAACATCGATTGACAATAGAACATATATTAGGAGAATGTGCGTTATACCATAAGACCATAACATCTATGACTTTTTATTTTGGTCTTATTTGTGTCTGGGCACTAATGGTGTTTAAAATAAGGGTAAAAGACATATTTCTTTTCATCATAATCTCCTTTTTAACTTTGATCAACATTTTAAAGGGGTGCCCCCTCTTAATGTACGTACCTACTAATACGTATATTTCATTGGTAAAGTTCAAGTCGTCACTTATTAAATGGGATAGTCTCACCATTTGGCCCTTAATAATACTTTTCACTTGGTGAGGTGGATGCCAACTTTTGATGTGCTGCAGGCTATTAGAATAAGTCTTTTTTTCTGTAAATGGAACTACTCAGCTCTTGATTTATCTCACTTTTAAACAGTTTAATGTCCAAATAATCAATCTCATCTGGCTTCCATGTACTAGTAAATCTGAAAAAGTAAGTAGTATAGTTTAAATATTCTACAACTTCCTCAGCGTCTTTCTCACTCCCTTGTCATAAGATGAGTAAATTATCCAAAAACCAGTTGTACAATAAGATTTTGTCATAATAGCGTGAGCTAAAAACAAATTTCCTCTCCCATTCTAGAGTACAAGGTTGGCAAATACGGGGGCACACTTGGCCCCCATCACCACACCTGAAATGTGATGGTAAATCTCACCCTCAAATATTATAAAATTGTTTTTTAGAACAAGTTCCATGATGTCCGTGAGAAAGACTATTTTTTCAGGCTTTATTTGTAGACTCTTCTTTAAACTCTCCTGAAACATCTCCAGCCCTTCAGAATGTGGAATTAATGAAAAAAGATTGACCATGTCAATGGTCAAGAATGAATAGCTACCCACATTTTTTACTCCTTTAAGTCTTTCTAAGCAGTGCCAAGAATCCTTCAGAATGTGGTCAGATTCTCTGACCACAGGACTGGCCCATTTGTCAGTTCATACTGCTAGAGGTTCTGTCTTCAATCCACGTGCAACCACAATGGGCCTAACGGTCGATCGTAGAAGTTTTTGTGAATCTTAGGATTCCAAATAATGTAGGTAGTAATGAGTTAACTACAGTTAGATAACTCAATTCAATTTGATCTATAACACCTTGAAATAGGGTGTCAGAACTCAGAAAAGGAATAATCAATTCTCATATAAACTTGATTAACTTTGTTTCTAGACGCCCTTGAGTATGTATAGATATCATTTAATATATTAAGCATTTTTGAAACATAGAACATTCACGGTTGTCCAGGTTACAATAAAGGCTGTCTTCCTGAATATAAACGTTTCACCAACACAACATCCAGAAACTCCAAAAAGGTATCACAATACGTCTTTATTAACATATAGATTGAGCACTTTCATCTCCAAACTGGAGACCTCATCAGAATCAGATATCAACACTCACTAAGTACCTTATATACATTGCTTGAATAACCCAATCAACACAAATCAACAATTAATCAATAAAACAATTAAGCAGTATACATAGTATACTGAACGCAATGAACTGGCTGACCTTCGTAAGTTAAGTAAAATAAAAATAAAACATCCAACTGTACTCATTATTGAAAAAACACACATATATAGCATTAAAAACATGTTACATTCACACACTATATATAAAAATATATATTTCATACAAAAATATATGTATATATGTATATCTATTAAAAAATACTTATAAATGTTTTATATATATATATATACATTTAAAAAACTTTCATAAATATAATAATATAAATAGTACATGTAAAACTGCATAACTAAATCTCTAATATATATATTTTTATAAAAATATATATATATATATATAATATGTAGAATACAAAAATAAATAAGAACACTATAATTATATAAATATATAGATGGGTACCTATATGTTATGATAATTTATCACACGCGACAACTATGCTGTTATAATTAGAAAGTGTATTATATATTTATGTTTTGTATATATATTATTATTATGTATGTTTTTTAGGGTCATTAGATAATAGTTTAAGGGCTGGCACAATGGATATATGGTCATTCAGGCCCTTGCCACTACAGGCATCAAGCCTGAGCTGCCATATCATCTCCCTATATGCTAATTCCGTCTCCCAGTCACCCCCTCTGTCTAATTGGTCCACCACCTCAACCACCCAAAATTTAAAACTGGCCTCGTCACATGTTAGGGAATGTCTGTATAATGCATTATTTTCATTTTTACGATTTATATCTCTCATATGCTCATATATCCTTTTTCTCAAGTGACGTTCCATTTTGCCAATATAGAAACCCCAACAAGATTTACAATATACTAGGTAAACCAACCCCTTAATATAACAACTGCTGTATTTCTTGGACTTCAATGTAATGTTTAAACTAGGTAATGTAACAGTTTTTTCCCCGCTATAAATGGACACTGGGGGCATCTACCACATCTAAAAGTACCTACTTTATTTAAAACTGTTTCTCCTTGATTTGTATATTTCTTTTTTTCTAGAATATTTTTTATATTATAACCTCTCCTGTAGCTATAGGTTAATTTGTTTTGAAAAATCGTAGTTCTCGTAGACACTGTTTTAAACAAATCCCATGTCTCATTAATACATTTTTGTAACCAGCCTATAGTCCGGTAATATGTAAGAGTCAGATAGGGTAAACCATTCTTGTTGTTTTGCAGTACTTTTTCAGTTCTTTCCATAGTTTTATCATTCATATGGTTTACTAAAAGTATATATTTGTCACCCCATCCTTTGATTACTTTTTCTTTAATAGGCTGTGTAATTTCCACAGGATAGTCTCTTTGATGGAACATATTTTGTACTTTATCTATTTCCATAAGAAATTCATCCCTATCTGAAGTCATACGGGCCACCCTAATCATCTGCCCCTCATTACTCAACTTACGAAGGTCAGCCAGTTCATTGCGTTCAGTATACTATGTATACTGCTTAATTGTTTTATTGATTAATTGTTGGTTTGTGTTGATTGGGTTATTCAAGCAATGTATATAAGGTACTTAGTGAGTGTTGATATCTGGTTCTGGTGAGGTCTCCAGTTTGGAGAGGAAAGCGCTCAATCTATATGTTAATAAAGACGTATTGTGATACCTTTTTGGAGTTTCTGGACGTGGTGTTGGTGAAACGTTTATATTCAGGAAGACAGCCTTTAATGTAACCTGGATTACCGTGAATTTTCATTGTTTATTACTTATCAACGGTTCTTAGTTATTTTTGAAACATAGTCCATCTGGGTCATTGCAACAAGACCCCCAACCTTATCGGGCTTCATGAATCTCAAATTTTTATCTCCAGCTAATTTACAAAGAATATGTCTTTCTTCATAAGTTAAGTTTTTACATTTATGGTGGCTTGCTGCCACTTCATTTCTCATCTCAAATTCACACATTCTTTCAAACACTTACGTCTCTGGGTTGTTAGGAAGAATAAATGCACTTTTTCTCACCAAAACATTCTGATTAGGATCAACATTTGGCTGACCTTTAAACAATATTCTCAGATTTAGTTTTCTCACAAACAATTTTAAACTAATCAAAACATCTGCAATATCACATTTGAAGTCAGGGGCAAATGAAAAACCTCTTTTAAACAGCTCAAAATGTACATTGCCAATATTCAGTTCCCCGACATTATACACCATGAACCCATGCTTAGTAATAATTTTCAACATTGTTATTCAAACAATTAAGTCTTTGAGTGCCCATTGTTACAACAGAATCAATGGGTCTTTCAAAGTTACTGTCAGACCAGTCAAGTAATGTTAATTGTACCTCCCTCTCCCCCCTCCCCATTGTCTCTTGTGATGGTATCCATTGTTCTGCTTGTTCCTGGAACCCCTGGAGGTCTGATTTCTGAGATGCTGCGATCTCCTTAACTGGGGTTCTGCTTCTAAAAAAACTACATCTTCCAAACCATCATCCATAATGTTTTCATCATTACAAGCAAAGTTAGTAATGTTCATTCCACTGTTGTGCAAAGCTGTTTTACTAATATTTTTGTTGTTGTCTTTGCTAGTGGTATAAGCCTGATTTTTTTTTAATATTCGGCTGTATCCCTATTTAACTTACTTTGTTTTGTGGCAACACTTTTTTTAACAATCGTCCAAGTCACGTAAAACTTTCTAGTAAGATTGATTATATTGTAAAAACAGTAAATCATTAACAATGTTTTGATTTAACATAGTAATTTGTTTCTGTAATGTAATTAACTTACATTCATTATTTCGGATGATTATATCAAGCATTTCCAGACTAGCCTTATCAAATAAGGCAATAAGCTCATAAAATGCTATTGTCCCTTCATCAGTACCCATTGGCATCTTCCATATCCTTAGACCCTTTGGTACCTGTTTAAGCGCCGTAGATTTACTCAAGAAGGCGTTGTCTAACTGTAAAGACCTGTACTTTCTGCAGGTCTTTTCAAACTTGAGTATTTGATTTTTTAATGTTGATTAAAGCCGGATGAGATTGATAATTTGGACATTAAACTGTTTAAAAATGAGATAAATCAAGAGTTGAGTAGTACCATTTACAGAAAAAAGAATTACTCTAATAGCCTGCTGCACTTCAAAAGTTGTCATCCACCTCACAAGTGAAAACTATTATGAAGGGCCAAATGGTGAGACTATCCCATGTAATAAATGATGGCTTGAACTTTACCAATGAAATATATGTATTAATAGGTATGTTCATTGATTGGGGGCACCCATTAAAAATGTTGATCAAAGTTAAAAAGGAGATTATGCTGAAAAGAAATGTCTTTTACTCCTATTTTAAACACCATTAGTGCCCAGACACAAATAAAACCAAAAGAAAAAGGCAGAGATTTTATGGTCTTATGGTATAACGCACATTCTCCTAACATATGTTCTATTGACAATCGATGTTGGGACACTTGTTTTGGAGAAGTAACTAAGGAGTTGTTGGGCCACAAATCTTGAATAGTATATAGTAGGGGTAAGAATATTAGGAACATCTTTGGAGGAGAGATTGAAGATCATGGTAAAACCTGGGTACAAATCCCTCATGATGATATGTGGTGCCTGTAAATATTGTAAGTTTATTAATGATGGACCTTATGTCACAGTAGGCAACTATAGTTATTTCATTAGATGCCCGGGAAGATGCAATTGTAATATGACTATGACAGTCTATCTTGCAACTTGTGTATCTTGTACATCTTTTTATGTTGGAAAAACTGTATGCAGACTGAGGGATAGAATTAGTGAACATCTTAGGCAATACAATGGTCTCTTTGTTAACAGTAATAAATGTGACAATTTTAAAATGTGCATCTATTTTGTGATTGATAAGGTACAAGTTAATGAGAGAGCTGGTGACATTAGACTGGAAGTAGCAGTGAGAGAGAATAACTGGCAAATGAGGTTATATGTCAATATTTCACCAAGGCTCAATGGCAGTATTTCGCTGGCCCCTATATTAAAACAAAGGGCTTGCCAAATCTGAAGTTGGTTAACCATTATATATATTTCTTATCTGGATTTGCTTGTAGGTTTAATATTAGTGTTTTATGTATTATGGTTGGAGTTATATATCTGTTTATCTGTTTTGAACAAAAATAGTAACTTCTTTAAATTCTTTTTAATTAATAATTACTAACTATTGTTTTCATCAATAATTGATGTTTTTGCTGTGTGATTTATGTCTTATTTTGTTTCAAGTGATAGGGCTTCTACTATCTTTTAAACAGTTAAATTATTCTAACTGAATTAGCCATGAATTTTACTGTGATTTTTTACATATGTTATTATGGGGGCACTTAAGCTTGATTTTAATGTTTTTTTATACAACTCTGATGATGCCAGTGGAATTCAAGGTGAAAGCGCTTAGTTGTTTGTACTCCATTTTATCATTAAAACAGTTTCTAGTTTCCTGTGATTTATTGCGACTATTTATTTATTTTTTTGTTTAACTAGTTTGTTGCTTATCAGCTTTTTTCCTTTGGTTTAATACTAGAATTGAACTTGAAAGAAGGGGCTTGTATTGATAGGCCTACTCTGGCTTTGCTCCTCAGATTATATGATGGAGTAGCTGCCAGAAGTTTTGATGTGATGGCAGGAGTCATACTGAAGTACTTTGAAAAGAGGAAACCAAGATGATGACAGCTGACTCTGACTTGAATAGGAAGCCACTGACCCTTAGATAATGGGGCAATGATGTTTGTTCTAGTGGGAGTTTGAACTGAGGAGTAGTTGTATTGTTGACAAAAGTGGTGGCCAACAATGGGAGTCTATAATATATTGTGTGAGAAGGATGCCCCTGCCTATGACTGCTCTGGCAGGGGAACAGAGAAAGCAAAATATTTTATTGGCCCAGAAAAGGAGATAGTTGATGTCTGCTTTTAGATTTTCAGTGCATCTTGGAAGTTAAGGGATTGGTCAAGCCAAATAGCCAGGCATCTAAATAATATGGCAGATTCAATTGAGTTATTATAACAGTCAGTCATAAGAAGAGCTTGACATGGGTTTGTGCCCTTTAGGTGCCAAATGGAAGGGATTTGGCTTTTTTAGGTTTAAGCAAACATTGTTGAGGATGAAGCAGAAATGAGTTGTCAGCCAAATCAAAGACATGGGTTTGATCAATAAAGATACCAGTCAGATTCACTTTCTGTGTACTGGATTGGTTAGCCAAGGTAAAGTGTTCTGCCAAAGTGCTTCTCTTAGTTTACAAGCCATGTAGGATAAATTTGTAGGTATGAGGTAACTTTTTTATAGATGATTAGTTTTCTAAACCATTGGCCAGTTTAAGGTAGGTAGGGTGGATATTGGTTGAAAATGTTTGCATAAGTAGACTTGTTTTTTTAGATACAGATTTGATGAAAGAGGATTTACAAAAAGTTGGTAAAGTGTTGGTCATGAGGCAGTGGTTATTAACATGCTTTAGTATGGTGATAACATAATAAGTGCTGTGGTAAAGGAACCAAAGGCTAATATTGTCAGATCCAGCTAAAGATTCCAGTGAAATTTATGCTCTGATTAGTGGTGTACTGAGAGGGCTAGAAGGCTGGAATGAATCAAGGTGGATAAACTCTCTGAGTAGTGTTTACATGTGGAAGTGAAATAGAAGAAATGTTAAGGAATTCTCTCAGGAAGTCAGAAGGGGTAAACTCACAAGAGGAGTAAGATATGAAGCCTAGAGTGGCAGCTTCCTTTGGAGTGGCTCTAACAATGATATTATTAACTGCCTTCCATAACTGTTTAGGTAAATGAAGGAAGGACATTTGCGATGATTATAGGTGTCTGGCTTTGTGTCTATGGACAGCTTTATAATAGTGCCCTTCAGAGAAGCGCAGTGGCCATATATTTTGGGGTAGGATTTTGTTTCTGGGTTTCCTGTGCTTTGTCATGGAGTTTAACTAATGATTTATATTCTTTGGAAAGCCAGTAAGTTTTAAAGCTTTTAAGTACCCCTGTTTATGGGAAAGTGAGTATCCTGAAGTTATAGCGGTTGTTCAAAGAATTTGTTATTAGATGTGTTATCATCAGAGAGGGAAAGATTAGGTGAACCAATCAATAGAAGAAAGGTGTTAGTAGAAAATGAGAAGTTTGTGAGGATACTTAGGTATGAAGGATACTATTTTAGGAGGTTATTTGATTTGAAGGCTTTGTAAAGAGAATATGATAGAGTAGTCACTGAAGATGGGAGGGTGAATGGAGATGAAGGAAATAATGTCAGGATGGGAAATGCTCAGGTAATGAGTAAGTTGATTTATGATTTGTTCTTTTGGAGTTATCTACTAAATGAAGTAGATTATGGTCAGCAAAAAGATCAAATTGATCAAATTTTAATGGACCAAGAAGGTTAAATACACTTAGGATAATACTGTTTTTGGGAAGTTTTATGTGAGATACTACAGTCAGTGGCATTTTTTGTTAATTTAGAAAGTGATGTTTGCAGCCTACCCATCACACCCGACAAATACAGTTGCTGAGAATATTAAAATAGGAGGTTTGATTAGATGTCAATTGGTATCAGAGATAACTGAGCAATTAACTTTGGCAACAACTGAGAAGTTGAGTATAGATGTGTGTAGAAGCATCATAATACCACTAACCATTTTACCTGGCTGGGCAAAGTTACAGTTATAATCTGGGGAAAAAAGTGGCATAAGTGATATTGATTGATTTTAAGGCAGCATTTGTCTATTGCTGGTGGGGGTGGGGGCAGGAAACTGAGAGTTTTGAAAGGCACTGATGTTGACCATTTTGTTTCTAATGTTTTCAGCTTTGAGTAGGGTGCATGGAAGAGAAAGACATGGTCATTGTGTGTTAGAGAAGACGCTACTATTGCAGATGCAAAAGGAGTAGGCAGAAGAACGTGATTGCCAGGGAGGAGTATTCCTAAAAGGAATGTTACAACTAGTAGTTGTAACAAGATAGTATATTTGAGACTACAGAATTTAATGGCTGGAGAGGTGAAAAATATAGTTATGCTGTAGAGAAACATTTAGCAGTAGAGAAGTTTCAATTGTATAGCTAAATTAAGTGGAATCATGACTGAGGTAGCTGAGCTTCAGTATTGCAGCATGGGACTAAATAGTCATGTGATTAGGGTGAAATACCACCAGTTTAGTAAGTGTCATTGATTGGTATACTTACAATGAGTTTGTAATGAGAATGTGTCTTTAAGTAGCAAGGTCAGGAATTTTTATTTATTCAATTTGTTAACCAGGGTAAATCACTGATCCATATGGACCTATTTCTGTCTCATTCTAGACAACTATAAATGAGAGTAGATAAAAGATAAGTATTATGAATGCAATCAAAATGAAGACAGCAACGAATCAATAAAAGTAATAAAGTACTCAGTATAAAGGGCAATATGAAGAGCATGAAATACTGAAAAGATAGAGCATAAAGTGTAAAAGATAAGCAATGTAATGTAAGGCCACACAGAAATTAACTATGTACAATGTGGAAGAGATGTTACAAATTAGTGTAGGGAAATAATGTGATGAAGACAACAGTGTCAGGCCATTGATAGGAAGAGTGATGGAGATTAAGTGATGCGTCAAGAAGGAAAGCATTTCAAAACTGACACAGAGTTGAGATGATCTTCAATCTGAGCATGGAACTAGAGGTATGAAGTGAGGCCTTTAAGATCAGTAGGGAGGGATTTCCACAGTGTGGAGCCTAGGATGAAGATGGCATGGTTATTTCTTTACAGAAAATTCAACCAAGTATACTTTGCTCACTTACATTTTTCCTAAGTCTTAAAATCCTACTGATTGATCCTGTATTCAAAAAAAAAGGATTCTTGATGTTATCCAACAATAAGTGTCCCTAGCAAAAGCCACTGCTACTTTTTTTGGTGGAGTTGTGTCTATATTTAAGTCCCGTGTCTATGATTATGGATGCAAATTAATGAAGTTGAAAGCCTTGGAATATAATTTTTATTTGGAATAAAGTGCAAACATTAAACAAGTTCCTTTGTCCTTGAGGCTGTACAAATTCCCGAATTGAATCATATAATATAGCATTTGGAAAGATTTGCTCAATTATCATAACAATACAGGCTTACAGGCTTTGAAGATCTTAATTCAACATAATGGGTCTACAATACAAGACCTTAAAAGTAAGTTCCATAATCTTGATGTTATCATTAAAAATAATCTGTGGTTTGACTGTAGTGTGATGTATGTTGGCAATTTTGCTAAAATTTAGAAACATATGACTACCATTGTAAGTAAAATACAAGAAGCAAGAACCAAGAAAATGTAGAATAACCAAAAAAAAAAATCGCAGAACAGTATCAATAAAGGCAGTCTTCCTAGGCAATAGTACCAACCAATAATTCCGAATCCAGGTTCTAAAATATTTAGTAACCTTTATTTGGTATAAAACAACAAGATTTAGCGCTTTCGTCTCCGCACCGGAGACCTCTTCAGAATCCATTTGTGAATGCTTCCACCACTACATTTATTTGGAAGCCAATTAAAACCAATTAAACAATAAAACAATAAAACAAATAAATTGCAAAATCATAATCTAGTAGGCTGGCCTTGTAAAATTACTGGTTTGTGAAGTAACAAATGTACAAATCCCCTCGAGAAAAGATGCAATTTTCTTTAAAAGTAAAATATTTAAAAAATTATTATATATAAATGTAAATACTGTATAATAAATTATATAAAATTGTACTCTAAAAACTTTACACAATAGAAAGATATCAAAACAATAAAAAAATATATTCTGTCTTGATTAATATAGTTTTGATTATATAATAGATAAATAAATGGGACAACCTTACATATAAAATAGTGCAATACTTATTTAAATAAATAAATAGTGATTACTTGTAAAATTATATCATGCAGTTACCAGTAATTTAAGAAAAAATATATATATGAATAAATGATACATGTGTACTTTGATAAATATATATATATAATATATATGATATGCATATATATATATATATATATATATATATATATATATATATATATGAATATGTAGAACAAAAAAATCAAATTACGTATTGTGTCTTTTAGGGTCTTGAGATAAAATTTTAAGGGCTGGTGTAATTGAAATATGGATCATTTAAGCCCTTACCACTGCAAGCATCCAATTTTAACTGCCAGATCATTTCTCTATATTCTAATTTTGTCTCCCAGTCTCCCCCTCTCTCTACAAGTTCCACCTCCTCCAGGACCCAAAATTTGAAATTAGCATCTTGACATGTAAGTGAATGTCTGTACAGGGCATTGTTTTCATTTTTACGATTGATGTCCCTAATGTGTTCGTAGATTCTCTTCCTTAAATGTCTTTCCATTTTACCTACATAATAACCCCAACAAGATGTACAATATGCACCCCTTTTGTGTAACAACTACTATATTTTCTTGCCCTTAATGTTGTCCTCAAACTAGGGACTTTAAGTTCTTTTTCTCCTGCAATAAAAGGGCATTGTGGGCACCTACTACACCTAAAGGTACCTCTTTTGCTGTTATTGTAGTTGTTACTGTAAACTGATTTTCCATTTTCTTCATCTTTTTTCTTTTCTAAAATATTTTTCAAATTTTCATTTCTCCTGTAACTGTAGGTCAATACATTCTGAAAAACCGTGACTCTAGTGGGCATGGATTTAAACATTTTGGGTCCTGGAGGAGGTGAAACTTGTAGAGAGAGGGGGGAGACTGGGAGACAAAATTAGAATATAGAGAAATGATCTGGCAGTTAAAATCGGATGCTTGCAGTGGTAAGGGCTTAAATGATCATATTTCAATTACACCAGCCCTTAAAATATTATCTTAAGACCCCTATATATACATATCATATATATTATATATATGTACTTATCGATATACACATGTATCATTTATTCATATATATATTTTTTCTTAAATTACTGGTAACTGCATGATATAATTTTACAAGTAATCACTATTTATTTATTTAAATAAGTATTGCACTATTTTATATGTAAGGGTGTCCCATTTATTTATCTATTATATAATCAAAAGTATATTAATCAAGACAGAATATATTGATTTTTATTGTTTTGATATCTTTTTATTGTGTAAAGTTTTTAGAGTACAATTTTATATAATTTATTATACAGTATTTACATTTATATATAATAATTTTTTTAATATTTTACTTTTAAAGAAAATTGCATCTTTTCTCGGGGGGATTTATATATTTGTTACTTAACAAACCAGTAATTTTACAAGGCCAGCCTACTAGATTATGATTTGGCAACTGATTGTTTTATTGTTTTATTGTTTAATTGGTTTTAATTGGCTTCCAAATAAATGTAGTGGTGGAAGCATTCAGAAATGGATTCTGAAGAGGTCTCCGGTGTGGAGACGAAAGCACTAAATCTTGTTGTTTTATACCAAATAAAGGTTACTAAATATTTTTGAACTTGGATTCGGAATTATTGGTTGGTACTATTGCCTAGGAAGACTGCCTTTATTGATAACGTTCTGTGAAAATACAAGAAGCAGTTGGCTGCAGATGAAGATGTATACAAAAATGACAAAGGCTATCCTTATTGATAAAATTCATCTTCAGTTATATTGGAGATGCACCCACTTCCTATTTTGACACCAACAAGCATGTCTAATTCCAAAATACCTGTTTTCATTTCTGAAAGGTCAATTTCATGCCCCCCTTCCCTTCTGTGGAAATCAGAGAGACTCAATGCTGTTTCTTTTAATGACAACACAGTTTACCCTGTGGATTCTTTACTATATATATATCAGAACTTTATGCATTTTCAAGTGAATAGCAGTTTTGCCTCTATTCCAAACAGTTTGAACTTTCAGCATTTGAGGGACAGTTCCAAAGCACAGAGGAAAAGCAATGGTCAGAATCATGGAAGATGATGCAAACTGATCTTATATACCCTATTTCAGTCTTAATACATTTCATTTTACTGATTTTCATCTTGTTATTCTCTATAGAGGCTTTTCATTTACTCCTGCTGGGGAAGAATTACTTACAATGTTATAATTGACCTCATATTGTTTGTACGTAAATTGAGTTTGCATTATATTTTAGGATATTGATTACTTAAAGAAAAAGTACATTTAATCATAGTTTATTACCTACTTTAAATACTTTATCAAGACTCGTGACAAAGATATTAGAAATTTGTTGATTCTAAGTTTAGATAATATAATGTTACACATGAGGAAATGTTGGCCTTATGTGAACTACAAAAATATGATTCAATAAGAAAAATGAGGGTAACAAGGGTAGTGGTGTGATAATTATGGATCACAGCACTTACATTTCCAAGTTAAATGAAAATTTTGTCTGCTGAGATACACTATGAAGTTGTTATCAAGTGTTTTAAATATACAGATGAATGCATATTGGACTTATTAGATCAGGGTTATATAAGTTTTACCATTTATGATTTTTTAAAGATTGGTTTCCAAAGGTGGGTAGGATTTTTTGGATTCCAAAAATCTATTGAAATAGCCCAGTCTGTCTTTTAGCCCTATTGCTTTTGCTGCTCATAATAACAGAGTGTATTTTGATTTATTCCGATAAGTTGTTTAATCCTGTAGTAAAAAACGCAACATTTTGTTCCAAAATCTAATTCCTTAAACCTATATTTCTTTCCTACGAAAATCAATGCCTTTTTTCCCATCATATCCCCATCCTTTACTTTGTTTATTCATACTCATGCCAATTATTTGCAAACAGTTATTTAACTGACATAATGCTTCTTCCAATCCTACTTTGCTGTTTTGTAATAAGTATATCATCAGCATAAGGTAACATTATGGGTAAATAAAGTTCTTTTGTTTTGCAATTTATATTGCCAACCAGCTGATTAAGATTACTTACTATATTCATAACTAGTGTAAATATTATACCACCTATAGGGCACCCTTGTCATATCCATGTATTCATATTTCTTTACTCAACCAACAATTGATTCATAATTTAACTTTATTTTATTCATAATGAGGTACCCTTTCATTCTAAATCTTCTTTTTCATATGATATGAGCTTATGAGCTAAATATGTCCTGCAACATTCCATGTTGTATACTGCCAAAAGCCTTATTTATAACTCTTACCATAATTAGTAATTCTTCCTGTCTATTTAACACATCACCTAACAATTCTCTAATAACCATTAGCAAATCTTGGCTTTCACTACCTTTGACATTATATGTCTTGTCCGGGTCTATATTACAACATCGAACTAAAACAAATTCAAATGTTGTAATATTGAACCCTAAAGTCCAAAAGTGGAAAATAGCAAGGCCACGGCACATTGACTTTTTTCCCAGGGAAAACAATTGGTGGGCTTTTTTTGGGACTTTGCTATTTCCTCAACTGTGGTGTGATCTCGGAGTTGGTATATTTAAGTAGGGGGGGTGTGGGGAGGGAACAGTCCCTCACTTCAGTTTAAGGGTTTTTTTGTCACGGAACAGCGATTTTTTTTCCCCTGGGAAATAAACCGCTATTCTGTGCTTTCAGTTTTGTTGGGTTTCGGACAGAAGGGTTCGATATTACGATCAAATGTTTGTAAGTTTGACATTGTGATATACACACATCTTGTCCTGTATAATATTCAAAAATTTTAATTCCTTTCACTTTTGAATACTTTTCATAAAGATTTTGTAATATGCATTATTCAAAACAATAAAAATTCTTTGTCTTTTCTTTTAAAATTTTCCTCACAAATTTGAATATTCCTCTACATAGCTCTTTAAATTTAATACCGACATTCAACCACTCATTTAATTCTACTATAAAGTATTTCTTCTGTTGTTAAATTCATATTCTTATACATTTAGTATTCTATTCCATCAAGCAGGTTCAGCTACTGTATCCACATTTACTTGTCCTAATATTCTACCTACTTCCTTAGGAAATAACTTTTTCTGAGCTAC
This sequence comes from Protopterus annectens, assembly GCF_019279795.1. Taxonomy (NCBI): domain Eukaryota; kingdom Metazoa; phylum Chordata; order Ceratodontiformes; family Protopteridae; genus Protopterus; species Protopterus annectens. Next base: position 158,224,716 of record NC_056749.1, read on the forward strand.
AGTACAGAATCAGAATTCTCTAGCTATAGTAAGGCCTTACTGAGTCTTATTATACTGGCTAGCAAAAAAGCAATTATTAGCAAATGGAAATAATAAGTCTAAATTTATTTAATTATTTTATTTTACATTAGATAACCAGGAAAGTCCGACTGGACATGTCCTTTTTCAGTGCAGGCCCAGGGAGAAAAGCACCACTTGCAAGACAAGAACAAGAGATACAAAATACAACTCAAATTACAATAAAAAAAATAACATGTAAAATTACAACATGCAATCTACAATGTAAAGTGCAGCAGTACAGAAAATGTAACAGTTAATGTATTTGATGAAAGGTTTAGGTTACAGTATATACAAAAAAATGCAGTTTGAGAGTTATATAATATTTAGTTAGAGATGACCCATGGTGAGATTATCATACCCCTTACAGATAAGTCTATGTATTAAGACCTGAGTAGTTTTCCATACTAAGTGTTTACAGTGGAAGATCTTAGGTTTGCTGATATACAGGATTGCAGAATTTACAAAAGTTGAGAAATCAGACTTTTGTAATAGTGAGGTTAGTAGCTTGGTAGTGACAACTACAGCACCTGAGGGTTAATTAACATAGCTAAACCAACTATACTAGAAGTAGTGACTATAGTAAGAAATAAAACAATTGGAATTGGGATCTTTAGAAAATGGTAGGAGCAAATTACATAGAAAATGGGAATTGTGGGAACAATACTTTCAGAGGAGGAATAAGATTTAAAACAAGCAGGATTTGAAAGAGTTATGTAATGTTTGACTGACAGTGACTGGATAGATTATAAGTGATGTATAACGTTTGCAACTAAAATAATGTCAATATGGTTTGTTTTCATTTATATAAATGTATGATTACTTATGTCATATGTGATAATTTGAAACCAAAATAGAGTGGTGCAATAGTGCTCAAATAAAACACTAAACCCAAAAAGAGCACTAAACATTGTGAGTCCTCAGTATTAATTTTATTGCAAAATGTTAAGCGCTTTTGTCAATACCAGTTGACTTCCTCAGAAACTTAAGCACTTAACATTTGGCAATAAAATAACATTGAGGACTCAAAACATTTGGTGCTCTTTTTGGTTTTAGTTTTTTTATATGTGATAATTTAATAAAGATGTTTCTTGGTTAAATATATATGTGTGTGTGTGTATATATATATATATATATATATATATATATATATATATATATATATATATATATATATATAGATAGATATATACACACACAATACATATATACGCACACAAATATATGTACATGGGTCTACTTCACATCACCTAAAATCCATTTCACTGACTTTCATTTCACCAAGACCAAATCACCTAAATTTCAAAATAATGAAAACTCATTTGACTGAATCTCATTTCACCAAAAGCTTACAATGCTAATTTTCAAAAGACTAAAATTTTAAACCACAGACAGTCACAACACTAACTACCTCTTTCAAGACTTTAAAAACTGCTTACTTACCCTCT